>NW_024756299.1:0-20390 GCF_018991925.1 Homarus americanus
CATCTTTAACAACTCACACCTACCTGTAATACTAATGGCCGACCTCAATGCACACCACACCGCATTCCAACACAACCGCATCGACCCCCATGGCCAACAACTACACGCTTTGGTCACTCACAGAAACCTTCACCACATTGGCCCTTTCTTCCCCACATTCTACGCTGCTCACGGCAAAGGCACTCCAGACATCGTCATCACCAACACCCCTGCCCTCCAATTCCAACACTACATCACTCCCGGCCCCCTATCAGGCTCAGACCACATTCCCATCACTCTTCACCTCTCCAACAATCCCATCCTCCTCCCAACAACCACACCTCAATACCAGTATCAACACTCAGATTGGGATGCCTTCAAAACCACACTCTCTGAACAACAATACACACTCAACCTCGAACACCAACCCACTAGGATGATTGAGGAAACCTGGACACACCTTTTCAACACTATCACCGCCATAGCAGATACCCACATTCCTAAACACCGGTTCAAGAGAAAATACTCCTTCACACCCTCCATAAAAACTCGACGCCTACTTCACTGCTACAGGACACGATTCGAACTAAACAAACTTAACCTAGCACCAGTTTACACAGACATCTCCACACTAAGAACACACATCATCCACAGCCTCCGTCAAGACCATGAGGTTCACTGGGCAAAACTCGTAGAGGCTGCCCAGGAACACAGAACACATAACCCCCGAGAATTTTGGCAAAGGATCGCCAAGCTGAAAGGAACTGCAAAACCCCCCTTTGATCACCTGCTAGTAAATGGTAGGAAAATCAATGAGCCAGCCGACGTAGCACAAACACTAAAACAACACTGGGAACACATTTTCCACCCACACCCCCCCACACAACAAAGGTACATCTTAAACCACATAAACAACATCACCACATACATGCAAACACTTCACGACAGAACAACTCCTGACAACACAATAGATACCTCCACTCTCACACAGAACCACACCCTCACTGCTCCTTTCACCCCTACAGAAGTCAAACAAGCACTAGACAAAACCAAAAAGAAAACACCAGGTGACAGCAATATTGGTCAAGCAATCCTGAAGCACCTGCCCCCAGAAACAGTCACAGCCATTACATACCTCTACAACACCCAACTGGCTACAGGATACTTCCCAAAACTCTTTAAGACAGCCACAGCCGTCATGATACCTAAACCAACCAAAAACTCAACAGATCCTCAAAACTACAGACCGATCAGCATACTAGAAGTCTTAGGCAAAACTTTTGAAAGACTATACAACACCCGCCTCAGATACCACCTTGAAGATGAACAACTACTGTCCTACAAGCAGTTCGGCTTCAGAGCACACCACTCAACTCAAGACGCACTCAATATAATGACAAACTACCTCCACATGAACAAAGGTGCATACAAGATAGCACTCATTGCAAAAGACGTACAAAAAGCCTTCGACACAGTTTGGCACGATGGATTAAAGTATAAGATATGCACCAATTTTAACCTCCCTCAAAAATCACAACAATTACTATGTAACTTCCTAACAGACAGAAAAATGAGGATAAAAGTCACACCTGCCTACTCTGACCACTTCACACTGCATGCAGGAGTCCCACAAGGATCAGTCCTGTCCCCAACACTATACATTCTTTACACAAACGACTTACCCGACCCCTTACACATCGACTCTCTGACAATACAATACGCCGACGATGTAACCCAACTAGTCAGACACAGAACTCTTGATCACCTAACAGACAAAGCACACAGGGAACTCGAACAAGTTACACAATGGGAACTCCGATGGCGAATACAAACCAACCCGAACAAAGCACAAATCACCTACTTCGGCACGAAAAGACGACAACCATGTCACATTTACCTAAAACCCCTACATCGCCTACCCTTCACCCATAACTGTCAAACGAACAATCACAATCCTAGGAGTCACATTCAACGACACCCTCACCATGACACTACACACCAATATGAAGGCTTTGATCGCAAACAAAACACTCGGGAATATATACAGATTCAGAACCGCATCAATCAAAACCAAAACACACCCATTCAAAGCCCTCATACGCCCACTATTGACTTATGCACCTAACACACTCCAGCTAGCACCACCATCAAGCGCCAAGAAACTTCAAGTCATACAAAACAAAGCACTAAGATTCATCCATAACACACACTGGTCATCCTTCACCTGGAATAGTCATCTACATGAACTCAGCTCCCTCCCCCCACTTAACATCTACTGGAGACAACTAGGTGACAAACAAATAGAATCACTCCTCACTACTTACCCTCAATGGCAGGATTATTTCGACAACATCATACTCCCACGCAGATTCAGAGACAGAAATCCCTCCATACTAAACAGACCAAACACTCCCCTCCCACCTCCCTTGTATTAATAACTTCCCTATAACCACACCCAACAATTTCCCCCCAAATTAAACCTAACCTCTCCTTAACCCTCACCCAACGATTCCCACCCAACCTAACCAAATCAACCTAACCTAATAACCTAACCTCTCCTCAGCCCACACCCAACGATTCCCACCTAACCTAACCCAATCAACCTAACCTAACTTAAGCTTAACCTAAACTCTTCTCAACCCCACACCCAATGATTCCCACCCAAGCTAACCTAACCTTACCTGACTTGACCAATTCCCTCCTCCCCCCCCCCTCACTCCAAACCCCACGCCACCAACTCAAACTCAAGACCACTCTGACAAAAAAATAAAAAATAAATAAATAAATAACTAAACCACTCAACCTGCACTAACACTCCCCCTAACAATCCCCCCAAAATAAAAACCTAACGTACCCAGCCATTACTAGCAATTCCACACAAAATAAAAAAATAACCATTCTACCATTACCTAACCACACCCTATCACTCCTCCCAAAACAAAAACCTAACATACCCAGCCGTTACTAGCAATCCCACACAAAATAAAAAATAACCATTCTACCATTAACTAACCACACCCTATCACTCCTCCCAAAACAAATACCTAACTTACCCATCCCATACTAACTCAGATGACATGTACGTTTCCCTTAGCCAATAAGGTCGGGGAGAGTTGCACAGTACCTGTACGCAAGCCCTCTCCCTCAAGAATGTTACCAACACTGTTTTATGGGCACCTCCCTTAGCCAATAAGGTCGGAGAGGTGTACCTAATAAAAACGGTACCAAATTGCAGACGACATTGAACGCCTCTCTTAGCCAACAAGGTCGGGGAGGGGTGCAATGTACCTGTACACAAACCCTCTCCCTCAAGAATGGGGCCAGAACTCACAATACCTGCAAGAAAGAGAGAATGCAATAATTAACCCAACTCTGCCAACCACTAACAAAACCTACAATCCTCCCAAAAGAAAAACTTAACCCACCCAACCTTACTCACAACCCCTCTTAGAAATCGATACCTACAATCCTCCCAAAATAAAAACTTAATATACCCGACCTTTCTAACAAGCCCCTTTGACCCTCCTAATAAAAATAAATAAATAAATAAATAAAATAAATAAATAAATAAATAAAAACATATGACGCAATACAACTATTCATTAGCAACACAAAACATATCATTCCTAAGAAATCCTACCATACCATAAATTAACCCAAGAACCTCCAAAGCCCCCCTTTCCCCCTTTCGCCTCCCTTCTCCTCTCCTCTCCTCCCCCCTCCTCCCGACAACCGAACCATACCTGACCTTATAACATTATCCTAACCCTCCCTCTCTCCCCTTACATTTACATGCAAACACATACACACTCACACAACAACCCCCCTTAAGCAATTTTAATTCACCTTAAATTAACATACAACCGCCACCCCCATCAATCCCCAAACACAAACTCCCCCCCTCCCTCAACCAATCTCCAAACACAACATCCCCCCCCCGCCAGACAAAGCCACCTTACCAAAATCGACCTAACTCAAGACTGAAACCTAACAACCTATATCTCACTCTCATCTCCGTTCACAATTTGACATAGCTCAAATCTGCCTCCTGCCATTACTAAACAACTCTCCTACGATACACTCATCCTTCCTCACTACGAATACTTTGACATTTCAAACTCAAAGATTCTAAACTCTTCCTCCAACTCTCTCCATTTCTCTCTGACATAGCTAAAAGACCCACAACTCTCAGAACCTAATCAAACATACCCAACGTCTGTGACATCCAATTCTCAATAAAATCGACCTAACTCTAGACTGAAACCACTCAACCTATATCTCATTCTCGTCTCCGTTCATAATTTGACAAAAAAGCTCAAATCTGTCTGCTGCTATTACTAAAAACTCTCCTACGATACGCTCATCCTTCCTTACTATGAATACTTTGACATTTCAAGCTCAAAGATTCAAAACCCTTCCTCCAACTCGCTCTGTTCCTCTTTGACATAGCTCAAAGACTTTACCTTCATCTTTCTCCAAACAACCCTACGACTAGCAAAATTTCCATGTTTTCACCTTCTCTGTTAATTTGTTCGTGTGTGGCCTGTGCGTCCGTCCACCTGCGCTTCTCGGCTTGCGCCGCCGCCGTGGCGGGGTGGTTCTTCCTCCGCTTTGCCAACACTGCCTAAGCTAAGACGACAACCAGAGCACCCGCGTTGGCCCTTTGCTTGCCCGGACCTGCTCCCGCCCTCCCTCTGCCTCGTCCTGATTGTGATTGGTGCACCCTCAGGGCATTTTGCCTACCCCCTCACGCAAGCGGTGTTTAGCCACTGCACCTGTTCTCTCCTTCGAAATTCACTTCTATCCTCCCTTTATCCTTCCTCTGAACCTCCTTCCCCCCTGTCACTCGCATTTTTCTATTCTATGTGCATATCACTACAGCGCGTTACCGACATAGACAGCTGTCCGCATTTTTCAAGATGGCAAACAACCTTTGTTATTGCGAGGACGCAGTATCTCTCATGCAACAACTCTGCAAGTCTGAAACATACAAGACAGAGGATTGGAGGCTGTTTATATACTCAGGAAAAGGCTCTCTGAAAGCTGTTCTTTTATACAATGGCAATCGGCTTCCATCTATCCCAATAGCACACGCAACAAAAATGACTGAGAGCTATGAAACAATGAAAATTCTGTTGGCCGCTATAGAGTATGAGAAACACCAGTGGAAGATATGTGGCGATCTCAAAGTCATCAGTTTACTACTGGGCCTTCAGAGTGGCTACACAAAGCACATGTGCTTTTTGTGCTTGTGAAACAGCAGAGCTGATGCAGAGCACATGTGAGAAAGGATTGGCCGACAAGACCAAGAGATGCGCGCCTGGAAGGTTTAACTGTGCTCACAATCCGCTTGTAGATCCAGAAAAGATATTTTTGCCTCCACTGCATCTAAAGCTCGGTTTGGCTAAAAATTTCATCAAAGCTATGTATCAATTCGGTGCTGGGACTCTATACTTATCTCAGAAACTAGGTGGTGTGGTTTCCGAAGCCAAGTTGAAAGCAGGTGTCTTGAATGGACCACAAATTCGTATACTAGTTAATGATAGCGAATTCACCAAAACATTGAACCCACTGGAGAAAAAAGAATGGGAATCATTTGTCAATGTGTCAAAGAATTTTCTTGGAAACTATCGTGCTGACAACTACAAAGAAATCGTACCAACCATGCTTCAGAATTATCATGCATTGGGAGCAAGGATGTCCTTGAAATTGCATTTTTTCCACTCTCATATTGAATTTTTCCTAGGTAACCTTGGAGACGTTAGTGATGAACACGGCGAAAGATTTCATCAAGATATCGCCATAATGGAGAGCAGATATCAGGGACAATTCAGTCCTAACTTGATGGGCGACTATTGCTGGACACTGCAACGAGAAGAGAGCAAGCTGTACAAGAGAAAGAGTAATGTTCAGAAGCACTTTTAGAACTTCATATTTTGTCATTATAAAGGATTTGAACTTATGTTCTTTGGTACAATTTTTTATGAGCTTATCTGTGATAGGTTTAAAATTGTATCTTGCATGACGCGATAATGTTACTATATTTACTATTTTTTTTATTCTTTAAGAAAGTAGGTCTGATGGTAGAATGAAACATCCAATTAATATTCATTAAAATGAAATTAGTCATGAAAGCACAGTCACATGAGATGATCTCATCTTTTGTTTACCCGATCAGGAGACTTTGTTATACTCGAATAGGGGCCTCTGCTATACTCGATCAGGAGCCTTTGTTATACTATATCAGGGGCTTTTGTTATACTCGAGCCAGGGGAATTTGTTATACTCGATCAGGGGACTTTGTAATACTCGATCAGGGCCTTTGTTATACTCGATCAAGGGAATTTGTTATACTCGATCAGGAGCCTTTGTTATACTATATCAGGGGCTTTTGTTATACTCGAACCAGGGGAATTTGTTATACTCGATCAGGGGACTTTGTAATACTCGATCAGGGCCTTTGTTATACTCGATCAAGGGAATTTGTTATACTCGACCAGGGGACTTTGTTATACTCGCTCAGGGGGCTTTGTTATACTCGATCAGGGGGCTTTGCTATACTCGATCAGGGGGCTTTGTTATATTCCATTAGGGGTCTTTGTTATACTCGATGAGGGGCATTTGTTATACTCGATCATGCGTCTTTTGTATACTCGATCAAGGGATTTTGTTATACTAGATTAGGGGACTTTGTCATACTCGATCAGGGGGCTTTGTTATACTCGACCAGGGGTCTTTGTTATACTCGACTAGGGGACTTTGTTTTACTCGATCAGGGGACTTTCTTATATTCGATCAGGGGACTTTATTATACTCGATCAAGGGCCTTTGTTATACTCGATCAGGGGACTTTGTTATACTTGATCAGAGGACTTTGTTATACTTGATCAAGGGACTTTGTTATACTCGACCAGGAGACTTTGTTATACTCGATGAGGGGGCTTTGTTATACTCGATCAGGGGACATTACTATACTCGACCAGGGAACTTTGTAATTCACGATCAGGGGATATGTTATACTCGATCAGGGGATGTGTTATACTCGATCGGGGGACTTTGTTATACTCGATCAGGAGGCTTTGTTATACTCAACAGATGGCCTTTGTTGTACTCGATCAGTTGACTTTGTTATACTCGACCATGGGACTTTGTTATACTCTATCAGGGGACTTTGTTATACTCGATCAGAGCCGCTTGTTTACTCGATCAGGGGCCTTTATTATACCATATCAGGGGCTTTTGTTATACTCGATCAGGAAAATTTGTTATACTCGACCAGGGGACTTTGTTATACTCGATCAGGGGACTTTGTTATATTCGATCAGGGGGCTATCTTATATTCGATGAGGGGACTTTGTTATACTCGATGAGGGGCTTTGTTATATTCGATTAGGTGACTTTGTTATACTCGATGAGGGGCCTTTGTTAGACTCGATGAGGGGCCTTTGTTATACTCGATTAGAGGACTTTGTTATACTCGATGAGGGGCCTTTGTTATGCTCGATCAAGGGCTTTTGTTTTACTCGAACATGGCGACTGTTATTCTCGTTCATGAGACTTTGTTATACTCCATGAGGGGCCTTTATTATACTCGACCAGGGGGCTTTGATATTCTCGGTCAAGGGAATTTGTTATTCTCGATGAGGGGACTTTATTATACTCGACCAGGGGACTTTGTTATACACGATCATTTGAGTTTGTTTTACTCGATCAGGAGACTTTGTTATACTCGAATAGATGCCTTTGTTATACTCGACCAGGGACCTTTGTTATACTCTTTAAGGCGGCTTTGTTATACACGACCAGGGGACTTTGTTATACTCGATCATTGGAGTTTGTTTGACTCGATCAGGAGACTTTGTTATACTCGAATCGGGGCCTTTGTTATACTCGAAAAGGGGGCTTTGATAAACTCGATTAGGGGACTATGTTATACTCGATCAGGGAATTTGTTATACTCGATCAGGGGACTTTGTTTTACTCGATCAGGAGACTTTGTTATACTCGACCAACGGACTTTGTTATACTCGACCAGGAGACTTTGTTATACTCGATCACTGGAGTTTGTTATACTCAATGATTGGGCTTTCTTATACTCGATCAGGGGATGTGTTATACTCGATCAGGGGACTTTGTTATACTCCTTCAGGGGACTTTGTTATACTCGATGATTGGGCTTTGTTATACTCGATCAGGAGATGTGTTATACTCGATCAGGGAACTTTGTTATACTCGATCAGGGGACTTTATTATACTCAAACGGGGGCCTTTGTTATACTCGATCTGGAGACTTTGTTGTACTCGATCAGGGGACTTTGTTATACTCGACAAGGGGACTTTGTTATACTCGATCAGGGGACTTTGTTATACTCGATCAGGGCCTTTGTTATACTCCATGAGGGGCCTTTGTCATACTCGATGAGGGGGCTTTGTTATACTCGATCATGGGACATTACTATCTCGACCAGGGGACTTTGTTATATACGATCAGGGGATATGTTATACTCGATCAGGGGATGTGTTATACTCGATCAGGGGACTTTGTTATACTCGATCAGGAGACTTTGTTACACTCAACCGGGGGCCTTTGTAATACTCGATCAGGGGACTTTGTTGTACTCGATCAGGGGACTTTTTTATACTCGATCAGGCGGCTTTGTTATGCTCAATCACGGGAATTTGTTATACTCGACCAGGGAACTTTGTTATACTCGATCATTGGACTTTTTTTACTCCATCAGGAGACTTTGTAATACTCGACCAGGGGACTTTGTTATTCTCGATTTGGGGACTTTGTTATACTCGATCAGGGGGCTTTGTTATCCTCGATCAGGGGACTTTGTTATACTTGACCAGGGGACTTTGTTTTAATCGATCAGGGGACTTTGTTATACTCGATCAGGGGACTTTGTTATACTCCTTCAGGGGACTTTGTTCTACTCGATGATTGGGCTTTGTTATACTCGATCAGGGGATGTGTTATACTCGATCAGGGGAATTTGTTATACTCGATCAGGGGACTTTGTTATACTCGATGATTGGGCTTTGTTGTACTCGATCAGGGGACTTTGTTATACTCGACCAGGTTCCTTTGTTATACACGATAATTGGGCTTTGTTATACTCGATAAGGGGACTTAGTTATACTCGATCAGGGGACTTTGTTATGCTCGACCAGTGGACTTTGCTATACTCGATCAGGGGACTTAGTTATACTTGATGATTGGGCTTTGTTATACTCGATCAGGGGACTTTGTTATACTCGATCAGGGTCCTTTTTTATGCTTGACCAGTGGCCTTTGTTATACTCGTTCAGGGGGCTTTGTTATATTCGATTAGGGGACTTTGTTATACTCGACCAGGGGCCTTTGGTATGGTCAACCAGGAGACTTTGTTATACTCAATCAGGGGACTTTGTTATACTTGATCAGGGGGCTTTGTTTTCCTCCACCAGAGGACTTTGTTATACTCGATCATGGGACTTTGTTATACTCGATGATTGGGCTTTGTTATACTCGATCAAGGGCCTTTTCATAATCGATTAGGGGAATTTGTTATACTCGATCAGGGGGCTTTGTTATAATCGATAAAGGGACTTTGTTATACTCGATGAGGGGCATTTGTTATACTCGATCAAGGGCTTTTGCTATACTCGATCAGGGGACTTTGTTAAACCTCATCAGGGGGCTTTATTATGCTCAATCAGGGGCCTTTGTTATACTCTATGAGGGGCTTTTGTTATACTCGAACCAGGGGAATTTGTTATACTCGATCATGAGACTTTGTTATACTCGATCAGGGCCTTTATTATACTCGACCAGGGGAGTTTGATATACTCGATCAGGGGACTTTGTTATACTCAGTCAGGGGGTTTTATTATACTCGATCAGGGGACTTTGTTATACTCGATCAAGGGACTTTGTTATACTTGATCAGGGGAATTTGTTATACTCGACCAGCGGACATTGTTGTTCTCGATCAGGGGACTTTGTTATACTCGATCAGGGGCTTTGTTATCCTCGATCAGGGGACTTTGTTATACTCGACCAGGGGACTTTGTTATACTCGATCACGGGACATAGTTATACTCGATCAGGAGACTTTGTTATACTCGAATAGGAGTCTTTTTTATACTCGACCAGGGGACTTTGTCATACTCGATCTGGGGACTTTGTTTTACTAGATCAGGGACTTTGTAATATCCGATCAGGGGGCTTTCTTATACTCGATGAGGGGCCTTTGTTATACTCGACCAGGGGACTTTGTTATACTCCATCACCTGTCTTTGTTATACTCCATCAGGGGCCTTTGTCATACTCGATGAGTGGGCTTTGTTATACTCGATCATGGGACATTACTATCTCGACCAGGGGACTTTGTTATTTACGATCAGGGGATATGTTATACTCGATCAGGGGATGTGTTATACTCGATCAGGGGACTTTGTTATGCTCGATCAGGAGACTTTGCTACACTCAACCGGGGGCCTTTATTATACTCGATCAGGGGACTTTGTTGTACTCGATCAGGGGACTTTTTTATAGTCGATCAGGCGGCTTTGTTATGCTCGATCACGGGAATTTGTTATACTCGACCAGGTGACTTTGTTATACTCGATCATTGGACTTTTTTTTACTCAATCAGGAGACTTTGTTATACTCGACCAGGGGACATTGTTATTCTCGATTAGGAGACGTTGTTGAACTCGATAAGGGGGCTTTGTTATCCTCGATCAGGGGACTTTGTTATACTTGACCAGGGGACTTTGTTTTACTCGATCAGGGGACTTTATTATACTCGATCAAGGGACTTTGTTATACTCCTTCAGGGGACTTTGTGATAATCGATGATTGGGCTTTGTTATACTCGATCAGGGGATGTGTTATACTCGATCAGGGGCTTTGTTATACTCGATCCGGAGACTGTATTATACTCAAACGGGGGCCTTTGTTATACTCGATCAGGAGACTTTGTTGTACTCGATCAGGGGACTTTGTTATACTCGACCAGGGGACTTTGTTATACTCGATCAGGGGACTTTCCTATACTCGATCAGGGCCTTTGTTATACTCGATCAGGGGAATTTGTTATACTCGATGAGGGGACTTTGTTATACCTGATGAAAGGGCTTTGTTATACTTGATGAGGGGCCTTTGTTATACTCGATCAAGGGCCTTTGTCATAATCGATCAGGGACTTTGTTATACTTGATCAGGGGAATTTGTTATACTCGATCAGGGGACTTTGTTATACTCGATGATTGGGCTTTGTTATACTCGATCAGGGGACTTTGTTATGCTCGACCAGGGGACTTTGTTATACTCGATCAGGGGACTTAGTTATACTCGATGATTGGTCTTTGTTATACTCGATCAGGGGACTTTGTTATACTCGGCCAGGGTCCTTTTTTATTCTCGACCAGTGGCGTTTGTTATACTCGTTCAGGGGGCTTTGTTATATTCGATTAGGGGACTTTGTTATACTCGACCAGGGTCCTTTGTTATGGTCACCCAGGGGACTTTGTTATACTCAATTAGGGGACTTTGTTATACTTGATCAGGGGGCTTTGTTTTACTCGACCAGAGGACTGTGTTATACTCGATCATGGGACTTTGTTATACTCGATGATTGGGCTTTGTTATACTCGATCAAGGGCCTTTTCATAATCGATTAGGGGACTTTGTTAGACTCGATGAGGGGCCTTTCTTATAATCGATGAGGGGCCTTTGTTATACTCAATCATTGGCCATTGTTATATTTCAAACAGGGGAATTTGTTATACTCGATCAGGAGGCTTTGTTATAATCGATGAGGGGACTTTGTTATACTCGATGAGGGGCATTTGTTATACTCGATCAAGGACCTTTGCTATACTCGATCAGGGGACTTTGTTAAACCTGATCTGGGGGCTTTGTTATGCTCAATCAGGGGCCTTTGTTATACTCTATCAGGGGCCTTTGTTGTACTCTATCAGGGGCTTTTGTTATACTCTAACCAGGGGAATTTGTTATACTCGATCATGAGACTTTGTTATACTCGATCAGGGCCTTTATTATACTCGACCAGCGGAGTTTGATATACTCGATCAGGGGACTTTCCTATACTCGGTCAGGGGGTATTATTATACTCGATCAGGGGACTTTGTTATACTTGATCAGGGGAATTTGTTATACTCGACCAGCGGACTTTGTTGTACTCGATCAGGGGCTTTGTTACCCTCGATCAGGGGACTTTGTTATACTCGACCAGGGGATTTTGTTATACTAGATGAGGGACTTTGTAATATCCGATCAGGGGGCTTTCTTATACTCGATGGGGGGCCATTGTTATACTCGACCAGGGGACTTTTTTATACTCCATCAGCTGTCTTTGTTATACTCCATCAGGGGCCTTTGTCATATTCGATGAGGGGGCTTTGTTATACTCGATCATGGGGCATTACTATCTCGACCAGGGGACTTTGTTATATACGATCAGGGGATATGTTATACTCGATCAGGGGATGTGTTATACTCGATCAGGGGACTTTGTTATACTCGATCAGGAGACTTTGTTACACTCAACCGGGGGCCTTTGTTAAACTCGATCAGGGGACTTTGTTGTACTCGATCAGGGGACTTTTTATACTCGATCAGGCGGCTTTGTTATGCTCGATCACGGGCATTTGTTATACTCGAGCAGGGGACTTTGTTATACTTGACCAGGGGACTTTGTTTTACTCGATCAGGGGACTTTGTTATACTCGATCAGGAGATTTTATTATACTCAAACGGGGGCCTTTGTTATACTTGATCAGGAGACTTTGTTGTACTCGATCAGGGGACTTTGTTATACTCGACCAGGGGACTTTGTTATACTCGATCAGGGGACTTTGTTATACTCGATCAGCGCCTTTGTTTTACTCGATCCGGGGAATTTGTTATACTCGACCAGGGGACTTTGTTATACTAGATCAGGGGACTTTGTTATACTCGATGAAGGGACTTTGCTATTCCTGATGAAAGGGCTTTGTTATACTCGATCATGGGCCTTTGTTATACTCGATCAAGGGCCTTTGTCATAATCGATCAGGGGACTTTGTTATACTTGATCAGGGGAATTTGTAATACTCGATCAGGGGACTTTGTTGTACTCGATGATTGGGCTTTGTTATACTCGATCAGGGACTTTGTTATACTCGACCAGTGTCTTTTGTTATACTCGATCATTGGGCTTTGTTATACTCGATAAGGGGACTTTGTTATACTCGATCAGGGGACTTTGTTATGCTCGACCAGGGGACTTTGTTATACTCGATCAGGGGACTTTGTTATACTCGATGATTGGGCTTTGTTATACTCGATCAGGGGACTTTGTTATACTCGACCAGGGTCCTTTTTTATGCTCGACCAGTGGCCTTTGTTATACTCGTTCATGGGGCTTTGTTATATTCGATTAGGGGACTTTGTTATACTCGACCAGGGGCCTTTGTTATGGTCAACCAGGGGACTTCGTTATACTCAATCATGGGACTTTGTTATACTTGATCAGGGGGCTTTGTTTTCCTCGACCAGAGGACTTTGTTATACTCGATCAGGGGACTTTGTTATACTCGATGATTGGTCTTTGTTATATTCGATGAGGAGCCTTTTCATAATCAATTAGGGGACTTTGTTAGACTCGATGAGGGGCCTTTGTTATACTCGATGAGGGGCCTTTGTTATACTCAATCATGGGCCATTGTTATATTCAAACAGGGGACTTTGTTATACTCGATCAGGGGGCTTTGTTATAATCGATGAGGGGACTTTGTCATACTCGATGAGGGGCATTTGTTATACTCGATCAAGGGCCTTTGCTATACTCGATCAGGGGACTTTGTTAAACCTGATCAGGGGGCTTTGTTATGATCAATCAGGGGCCGTTGTTATACTATATAAGGGGCTTTTCTTATACCCGAACCAGGGGAATTTGTTATACTCGATCATGAGACTTTGTTATACTTGATCAGGGCCATTATTATACTCGGCCAGGGGAGTTTGATATACTCGATCAGGGGACTTTGTTATACTCGGTCAGGGGGCTTTATTATACTCGATCAGGGGACTTTGTTATACTCGATCAGGGTATTTAGTTATACTTGATCAGGGGAATTTGTTATACTCGGCCAGGGTACTTTGTTATACTCGATCAGGGGATATTACTATACTCGACCAGGGAACTTTGTTATACACGATCAGGGGATATGATATACTCGATCAGGGGATGTGTTATATTCGATCAGGGCACTTTGTTATACTCAGTCGGGAGGCTTTGTTATACTCAACCGTGGGCCTTTGTAATACTCGATCAGGGTAATTTGTTATACTCGATCAGGGGATTTTGCTATACACGATCAGGGGGCTTGGTTATACTCAACCAGGGGACTTTGTTATATTCGATCAGGTGGTTTTGTTATACTCGACCAGGGGTCTCTGTTAGGCTCGATCAGGGGAATTTGTTATACTCGATCAGGGGCCTTTGTTATACTCGATCAAGGGACTTTGATATACTCGATCAGGGGCCTTGTTTTCCTCGATCAGGGGACTTTGTTATACTTGATCAGGGGAATTTGTTATACTCGATCAGGGGACTTTGTTATACTCGATCAGGGGACTTTGTTATACTCGATCAAGGTACATAGTTATACTCGATCAGGGGGCTTTGTTATCCTCGATCAGGGGACTTTGTTATACTCGACCAGGGGACTTTGTTTTACTCGACCAGGGACATTGTTATACTCGATCAGGGGTCTTTGTTATACTCGATCAGGGGACTTTGTTATACTCGATCAAGGGCCTTTGTCATAATCGATTAGGGGACTTTGTTATACTCCTTCAGTGGACTTTGTTATACTCGATCATTGGACTTCTTTACTCCATCAGCAGACTTTGTTATACTCGACCAGGGGACTTTGTTATTCTCGATTAGGGGACTTTGTTATACTCGATCAGGGGGCTTTGTTATCCTCAATCAGGGGACTTTGTTATACTTGACCAGGGGACTTTGTTTTACTCGATCAGGGGACTTTGTTATACTCGATCAGGGGACTTTGTTATACTCCTTCAGTGGATTTTGTTATACTCGATGATTGGGCTTTGTTATACTCGATCAGGGTATGTGTTATACTCGATCAGGGGACTTTGTTATACTCGATGAGGAGACTTTATTATACTCAAAAGGGGGCCTTTGTTATACTAGATCAGGAGACTTTGTTGTACTCGATCAGGGGACTTTGTTATACTCGATCAGGGGACTTTGTTATACTTGATCAGGGGAATTTGTTATACTAGATCAGGGGACTTTGTTATACTCGATGATTGGGCTTTGTTATACTCGATGAGGGGACTTTGTTATACTCGACCAGGGTCCTTTGTTATACTCGATGATTGGGCTTTGTTATACTCGAGAAGGGGACTTTGTTATACTCGATCAGGGGACTTTGTTATGCTCGACCAGGGGACTTTGTTATACTCGATCAGGGGACTTTGTTATACTCGATGATTGAGCTTTGTTATACTCGATCAGGAGACTTTGTTATACTCGACCAGGGTCCTTTTTTATGCTCGACCAGTGGCCTTTGTTATACTCGTTCAGGGGGCTTTGTTATATTCGATTAGGGGACTTTGTTATACTCGACCAGGGGCCTTTGTTATGGTCAACCAGGGGACTTCGTTATACTCAATCATGGGACTTTGTTATACTTGATCAGGGGGCTTTGTTTTCCTCGACCAGAGGACTTTGTTATACTCGATCAGGGGAATTTGTTATACTCGATGATTGGGCTTTGTTATATTCGATGAGGAGCCTTTTCCTAATCAATTAGGGGACTTTGTTAGACTCGATGAGGGGCCTTTGTTATACTCGATGAGGGGCCTTTGTTATACTCAATCATGGGCCATTGTAATATTCAAACAGGGGACTTTGTTATACTCGATTAGGGGGCTTTGTTATAATCGATGAGGGGACTTTGTCATACTCGATGAGGGGCATTTGTTATTCTCGATCAAGGGCCTTTGCTATACTCGATCAGGGGACTTTGTTAAACCTGATCAGGGGGCTTTGTTATGATCAATCAGGGGCATTTGTTATACTATATCAGGGGCTTTTCTTATACCCGAACCAGGGGAATTTGTTATACTCGATCATGAGACTTTGTTATACTTGATCAGGGCCTTTATTATACTCGGCCAGGGGAGTTTGATATACTCGATCAGGGGACTTTGTTATACTCGGTCAGGGGGCTTTATTATACTCGATCAGGGGACTTTGTTATACTCGATCAGGGTACTTAGTTATACTTGATCAGGGGAATTTGTTATACTCGACCAGGGTACATTGTTATACTCGATCAGGGGACATTACTATACTCGACCAGGGAACTTTGTTATACACGATCAGGGGACATGATATACTCTATCAGGGGATGTGTTATATTCGATCAGGGCACTTTGTTATACTCAGTCGGGAGGCTTTGTTATACTCAACCGTGGGCCTTTGTAATACTCGATCAGGGTAATTTGTTATACTCGATCAGGGGACTTTGCTATACACGATCAGGGGGCTTGGTTATACTCAACCAGGGGACTTTGTTATATTCGATCAGGTGGTTTTGTTATACTCGACCAGGGGTCTTTGTTAGGCTCGATCAGGGGAATTTGTTATAGTCGATCAGGGGCCTTTGTTATAATCGATCAGGGGACTTTGTTATACTCGATCAGGGGACTTTGTTATACTCGATCAGGGTACATAGTTATACTCGATCAGGGGTGTTTGTTATCCTCGATCAGGGGACTTTGTTATACTCGACCAGGGGACTTTGCTTTACTCGTCCAGGGGCTTTGTTATACTCGATCAGGGGTCTTTGTTATACTCGATCAGGGGACTTTGTTATACTCGATCAAGGGCCTTTGTCATAATCGATCAGGGGACTTTGTTATACTCCTTTAGTGGACTTTGTTATACTCGATCATTGGACTTTTTTTACTCCATCAGCAGACTTTGTTATACTCGACCAGGGGACTTTGTTATTCTCGATTAGGGGACTTTGTTATACTCGATCAGGGGGCTTTGTTATCCTCGATCAGGGGACTTTGTTATACTTGACCAGGGGACTTTGTTTTACTCGTTCAGGGGACTTTGTTATACTCGATCAGGGGACTTTGTTATACTCCTTCAGTGGACTTTGTTATACTCGATGATTGGGCTTTGTTATACTCGATCAGGGTATGTGTTATACTCGATCAGGGGACTTTGTTATACTCGATCAGGAGACTTTATTATACTCAAAAGGGGGCCTTTGTTATACTCGATCAGGAGACTTTGTTGTACTCGATCAGGGGACTTTGTTAAACTCGATCAGAGCCTTTGTTTTACTCGATCAGGGGACTTTGTCATAATCGATCAGGGGACTTTGTTATACTTGATCAGGGGAATTTGTTATACTAGATCAGGGGACTTTGTTATACTCGATGATTGGGCTTTGTTATACTCGATGAGGGGACTTTGTTATACCCGACCAGGGTCCTTTGTTATACTCGATGATTGGGCTTTGTAATACTCGATAAGGGGACTTTGTTATGCTCGACCAGGGGACTTTGTTATACTCAATCAGGGGACTTTGTTATACTCGATGATTGGGCTTTGTTATACTCGATCAGGGGAATTTGTTATACTCGACCGGGGTCCTTTTTTTGCTCGACCAGTGGCCTTTGTTATACTCGTTCAGGGGGCTTTGTTATATTCGATTAGGGGACTTTGTTATACTCGACCAGGGGCCTTTGTTATGGTCAACCAGGGGACTTTGTTATACTCAATCAGGGGACTTTGTTATACTTGATCAGAGGGCTTTGTTTTCCTCGACCAGAGGACTTTGTTATATTCGATCAGGGGACTTTGTTATACTCGATGATTGGGCTTTGTTATACTCGATCAAGAGCCTTTTCGTAATCGATTAGGGGACTTTGTTGGACTCGATGAGGGGCCTTTGTTATACTCGATGAGGGGCCTTTGTTATATTCAATCATGGGCCATTGTTATATTCAAACAGGGGACTTTGTTATACTCGATTAGGGGGCTTTGTTATAATCGATGAGGGGCATTTGTTATACTCGATCAAGGGCCTTTTCTATACTCGATCAGGGGATTTTGTTAAACCTGATTAGGGGGCTTTGTTATGCTCAATCAGGGGCCTTTGTTATACTATATCAGGGGCTTTTCTTATACTCGAACCAGGGGAATTTGTTATACTCGATCAGGGGACACTACTATACTCGACCAGGGATCTTTGTTATACACGATCAGGGGATATGTTATACTCGATCAGGGGATGGTTATATTCGATCAGGGGACTTTGTCATACTCACTCAGGAGGCTTTGTTATACTCAACCGGGGGCCTTTGTAATACTCGATCAGGGTAATTTGTTATACTCGATCAGGGGACTTTGCTATACACGATCAGGGGGCTTGGTTATACTCAACCATGGGACTTTGTTATATTCGATCAGGTGGTTTTGTTATACTCGACCAGGGGTCTTTGTTAGGCTCGATCAGGGGAATTTGTTATACTCGATCAGGGGCATTTGTTATATTCGATCAGGGGACTTTGTTATACTCGATCAGGGGCCTTGTTTTCCTCGATCAGGGGACTTTGTTATACTCCATGAGGGACTTTGTTATGCTCCATTAGGGGCCTTTGTTATACTCGACCAGGGGATTTTGTTATACTCGATCAGGGGACTTTGTTATGCTTGATTAGGGGACTTTGTATTATTTGATCTGGGGGGCTTTGTTATGCTCGACCAGGGGCCTTTGTTATGCTCGATAAGGGGACTTTGTTATATTCGATCAGAGGACTTTTATTCTCGATCAGGGGCCTTGGTTATACTCGACCAGGGGACTTTGTTATACTCGATCAGTGGAATTTGTAATACTCGACAAGGGGACTTTGTTATACTCGATAAGGGGACTTTGTTATACTCGACCAGGGGACTTTGTTATACTCGATCAGGGGCCTTTGTTATATTCGATCGGGGGACTTTGTTATACACGATCAGAGAACTTTCTTATACTCGATCGGGGGACTTTGTTTTACTCGATCAGGGGCTTTGTTATACTCGACCAGGGGACTTTGTTAAACTCGATTAATGGCCTTTATTATTCTCGATGAAGGGCCTTTGTTATACTCGATTAGGGGACTTTGTTATACTCAATCAGAGGACTTTGTTATACTCGATCAGGGACTTTGTTATACTCGACCAGGGGACTTTGTTATACTCGATCAGGAGGCTTTGTTATACTCGATCATGGGACATTACTATCTCGACCAGGGGACTTTGTTATATACGATCAGGGGATATGTTATACTCGATCAGGGGATGTGTTATACTCGATCAGGGGACTTTGTTATACTCGATCAGGAGACTTTGTTACACTCAACCGGGGGACTTTGTTATACTTGACCAGGGGACTTTGTTATACTCGATCAGGAGGCTTTGTTATACTCGATCATGGGACATTACTATCTCGACCAGGGGACTTTGTTATATACGATCAGGGGATATGTTATACTCGATCAGGGGATGTGTTATACTCGATCAGGGGACTTTGTTATACTCGATCAGGAGACTTTGTTACACTCAACCGGGGGCCTGTGTTATACTCGATCAGGGGACTTTGTTGTACCCGATCAGGGGACTTTTTTATACTCGATCAGGCAGCTTTGTTATTCTCGATCACGGGAATTTGTTATACTCGACCAGGGGACTTTGTTATACTCGTTCATTGGACTTTTTTTTTGCTCCATCAGCAGACTTTGTTATAATCGACCAGGGGACTTTGTTATTCTCGATTAGGGGACTTTGTTATACTCGATCAGGGGGCTTTGTTATCCTCGATCAGGGGACTTTGTTATACTTGACCAGGGGACTTTGTTTTACTCGATCAGGGGACATTGTTATACTCGATTAGGGGACTTTGTTATATTCCTTCAGGGGACTTTGTTATACTCGATCAGGGGACTTTTTTATACTCGATCAGGGGATGTGTTATACTCGATCAGGGGACTTTGTTATACTCGATCAGGAGACTTTATTATACTCAAAAGGGGGCCTTTGTTATACTCGATCAGGAGACTTTGTTGTACTCGATCAGGGGACTTTGTTATACTTGATCAGGGCCTTTGTTATACTCGATCAGGGGAATTTGTTATACTCGACCAGGGGACTTTGTTATACTAGATCAGGGGACTTTGTTATACTCGATGATGGGACTTTGTTATACCTGATGAAAGGGCTTTGTTATACTCGATCAGTGGCCTTTGTTATACTCGATCAAGGGCCTTTGTCATAATCGATCAGGGGACTTTGTTATACTTGATCAGGGGAATTTGTTAT
>NW_024756300.1:0-10000 GCF_018991925.1 Homarus americanus
TGTCTCCTCGGCTGTCTTTCACCTGTCTGGTGCTGTCTCTCCCTGTCCCCTGTCTCTCACCTGTCTCCTCGGCTGTCTTTCACCTGTCTGTACGCTGTCTCTCCCCTGTCTCCCTGTCTCTCACCTGTCTGTTACGCTGTCTCATCTCACCTGTCTGGTACCTTTCATCTCACCTGTCTCCCTGTCTCTCACCTGTCTCCCCTGTCCTCACCCTGTCTCCTCGGCTGTCTTTCACCTGTCTGGTACTGTCTCTCCTGTCTCCCCTGTCTCTCACCTGTCTCCTCAGCTGTCTTTCACCTGTCTGGTCGCTGTCTCTCACCTGTCTCCCTGTCTCACCTGTCTCCCCTGTCTCACCTGTCTCCTCGGCTGTCTTTCCACCTGTCTGGTACAACTGTCTCTCCCCTGTCTCCCCCTGTCTCTCACCTGTCTCCTCAGCTGTCTTTCACCTGTCTGATGCGCTGTCTCTCCCCTGTCTCCCCTGTCTCTCACCTGTCTCCTCGGCTGTCTTTCACCTGTCTGGTGCTGTCTCCTCCCTGTCTCCCCTGTCTCTCACCTGTCTCCCCTGTCTCTCACCTGTCTCCTCAGCTGTCTTTCACCTGTCTGGTCGCTGTCTCTCCCTGTCTCCCCTGTCTCTCACCTGTCTCCTCGGCTGTCTTTCACCTGTCTGGTACGCTGTCTCTCACCTGTCTCCCTGTCTCACCTGTCTCCCCTGTCTCTCCCACCCTGTCTTCCTCAGCTGTCTTTCACACCCCTGTCTGGTACGCCTGTCTCTCCCCTGTCTCCCTGTCTCTCACCTGTCTCTCCTCAGCTGTCTTTCACCTGTCTGGTACGCTGTCTCTCCCCTGTCTCTCCCCTGTCTCTCACCTGTCTCCCCTGTCTCTCACCCCCTGTCTGGTACGCTGTCTCTCACCTGTCTCCCCTGTCTCTCACCCTGTCTCCTCAGCTGTCTTTCACCTGTCTGGTACGCTGTCTCCTCCCTGTCTCCCCTGTCTCTCACACCTGTCTCCTCGGCTGTCTTTCACCTGTCTGGTACGCTGTCTCTCCCTTGTCTCCCCTGTCTCTCATCTGTCTCCTCAGCTGTCTTTCACCTGTCTGGTACGCTGTCTCTCCCCTGTCTCCCCTGTCTCTCACCTGTCTCCTCGGCTGTCTTTCACCTGTCTGGTACGCTGTCTCCCTGTCTCCCTGTCTCTCACCTAGCCCTCAGCTGTCTTTCACACCTGTCTGGTGTTGCCTTGTCTCTCCCCTGTCTCCCCTGTCTCTCTGTCTCCTCAGCTGTCTTTCACCTGTCTGGTGCTGTCTCTCCCCTGTCTCCCCTGTCTCTCACCTGTCTCCTCAGCTGTCTTTCACCTGTCTGGTACGCTGTCTCTCCCCTGTCTCCCCTGTCTCTCTCCACCTGTCTCCTCGGCGGCTGTCTTTCACCTGTCTGGTACGCTGTCTCTCACCTGTCCCCTGTCTCTCACCTGTCTCCCCTGTCTTTCACCTGTCTGAGTGCAGCTGTCTCTCCCTGTCTCCCTGTCTCTCACCCTGTCTCCTCGGCTGTCTTTCACCTGTCTGGTACGCTGTCTCTCCCCTGTCTCCCTGTCTCTCCACCTGTCCTCAGCTTGTCTTTCACCTGTCTGGTACGCTGTCTCTCCCCTGTCTCCCCTGTCTCTCACCTGTCTCCTCAGCTGTCTTTTCACCTGTCTGGTGCTGTCTCTCCCCTGTCTCTCCCCTGTCTCACCTGTCTCCTCGGCTGTCTTTCACCTGTCTGGTACCTTTCGTCTCTCCCTGTCTCCCTGTCTCTCACCTGTCTCCTCGGCTGTCTTTCCACCTGTCTGGTACGCTGTCTCTCCCCTGTCTCCCCTGTCTCCTCCGGCTCTCTCTCACCTGTCTCCTCAGCTGTCTCTCCCCTGTCTCCTCAGCTGTCTCATCCTGTCTCCTCAACTGTCTCTCATCTGTCTCCTCAGCTGTCTCTCCCTGTCTCTCCCCTGTCTCCTCGGCTCTCTCTCCCTGTCTCCTCGGCTGTCTCTCCATCTGTCTCCTCAGCTGTCTCTCCCTGTCTCCTCGGCTCTCTCTCCCCCTCCTGCTCCTCAGCTGTCTCTCATCTGTCTCCTCAGCTGTCTCTCCCCTGTCTCCTCAGCTCTCTCTCCCCTGTCTCCTCAGCTGTCTCTCATCCTGTCTCTCGGCTGTCTCTCCACCTGTCTCCTCAGCTGTCTTTCACCTGTCTGGTACGCTGTCTCTCCCCTGTCTCCCCTGTCTCTCACCTGTCTCCTCAGCTTATCTCCCTGTCTCTCACCTGTCTCCTCGGCTGTCTCTCACCTGTCTCCTCAGCTGTCTCTCCACCTGTCTCCTCCGGCTGTCTCTCCCCTGTCTCTCCCAATTAAACTTGTCTGTCTCTCGTTTGTGTTCACCTGTGTTTATTTTCTATGTATTTTCAAGTTTTTCTTCTTAGTTCACCTTGGAAGGATATGTTTTCCATCTATTAAAATCAACCTCCACCTATTCTGACTTGACCCCAGTTTATATGTGTCGCTCTTGGGGATTTTTCTGTGTCAGTTCAGGTTAATGACTAATTCTTCAATAAGTTTATGACCTCTCTTAACTAAGGAATTATTACGTCACATGTGTTAAGAGTCGCACACAGAGTAAAATAAAAATTTGGAGATTAATTGCTTAAATAATGGTAAAAATGGTAAATAATTGTAAAAAACTAAATTAAATCACTAAAGTAAACGTTTGAATGCAGGAGTCCTTATTTTGGGATCCTAAACAAGATGTGTAATGGAAACCTGGAAATAAATCATGGATGAATCTTTTGATTTTAACGAGCGTCATTTCATGGTCATTAACCTGTAGTAACGACCTTCTAGTTATAAAGTCACTAGAGGAGATATTAATTCTAGTCTGATTCAATGAATAATTATTAGTTAGCATACTGTGTGTGACATTGACACACCTGGCTGTCAGTCTCACAGCTGCCTCCTCCTCAAGACCACGAATGAATGAGCGCACGGGACACCTCCAAACACTGAATTGAAATTATGTATTGAAAATCATCTGAGGATTTATTTATATCGATTCTCTTATTAACCCAAATATTTTTAGGTCATATTTTTTCTGTTGTTTTTACAGGAATTCTTGTATTTTTTACCGAGACCGTAAACTGATCAGTCTTTTAAAGATTCATGTAAATAAGATTACAGCTTGAGTACAGTACCTGCAAATAACTATACTCCAGATAATACGTCAGTTGTTTTTGTAACTGCGTGAATATTTTGTTTAATAATGAATACATTATTTTTTCTTTGTGGAAATAAATTGTATAATTTGAATATTACCCATAGTTAATGTCGTGATGTTTGGCGTTTTATAAATAACTTTTATGTTTAAACAATTTATTTTTTATCATATTGTTTTTATTAAATTTTTAGTACGTTGCTCAGATTGTTATTCAATGATCTGCTTCAACCATAAGAAGATGATCAGGGCGGCGGCACGCTGGGCGTTTTCCTCCGAACTTGTTTAGCCAAACACGGCCAACCACAAAACAAAAGACGTTTGCGTCACACTGTGATGTTTTATAGGCGCGTCTGCCCAGCACCAACAAAGCGTCTAGACGAGGTTCACCATGGATCCCATTACTACAGTTGAGGCCTTGCGAGACCAATGCTATAGTTCTTCTTCCAATTTAGCGAACCAAGTGAAGTGTCTGCAAAAGCTGAAGAAAAAGGCAATGGATGCGTGTGAGGTTTCTTTAAAGAAGGTGGCGGCGGTTGGCTGGTCAAAGAAGATCCTGAACAAATAGAAATATGTCACCATTTTATGTATTTATATTTTAAATATAACACATTTCTCACTAGCAACATGAATCCTGCTTGCTGGGCTATCAGGCCAACGGCCAGCAAAATGCTTGGAAGAAAGTGCTCCAGTGTGCCGCCACCTTAACGTGTCTTGAAAATACTTGTTTTCCAATACACTGAAAATTAAGGCTTCACGAACGACTAGCTACTAATTACAGTCAGTTACAAAAGTGAGAGTGTGGCAGCAACACCGCCGGGATTAAGACTATTTGTAAACTACGTTGGTGTCGTCAGAGTAATTCATTCAATAACGTTGGTAGTTTGTCAGTTCTTTTAGATAATAATTCATATTGTAATATTCTTAGATAAACCTCTGTGTAAACACTACGTTATTTAGGTAAATTCACAAACTGTGATTTGAAGGGGGAAGCAGCAGGCAGGGAGGACATCTGGGACACCTCATACAGTATATGGTGAGGGAAGCGAGAAGGAAATATCAATAAGAGTGACGTGTTGGTTTACAAGTATGTTGAACAATGAAGAGCTTTAGAATTAGTAGAGGCAGATTAACAAAGATGTAATCACCGGTGAAACGAAATAAACTACCAGGAGTTAGCCATATTTGGTGCGCCGGACTGTCATGGCACCCGGCTTCCTGACGTAACATCGCCTTGTCTACTACAGCGGTAAGGTCGTCTTGTGTTATATTAAGTGGCAGATGATCTTTGAGTTCAGTCATATTGGCTTCTTTAACCCCTTCACTACGGGCCGCTAGTTTTGTAGTTTATTTTATTACTAACACCAAGATGATTGTATTCAACAGGTAGGACCCTGTTAACAAGTACTTTGGTGAGCATCTCCTTAAAAGCTGTTGTTTATTCATTGTGTGTTACTGAGCAGGTTAGAGTTAATATATCACAGGTCATTATCTCCCCATGAATAAATTACCCCCATTAAAAATAATACCTAGAGAGGACAGATAAATGAGAAGTGACGAATGATGGTGGTGGTGGAGGCTGTGACGTGGTTGAAGTGTGTTGGAAAATGGGTGATTGTGAGAGAACTGCGACAGGACGCCGATGATTTGAGGAAGAGGAACTTGGGCTCCTCTTTCATTACTCCTCAATGTCCATTATCTCTGTGGTTTCCATTCAGTATCTAGTGTTTGTCAGAGCCAACATTTGAACTTATCAGTCCCCAGATCCATTTTCCTATCTCTTATTAAACTTTTCCTTCGCGTTAAAGAATCTTTTTCCGGAACTTGTGTCATTAAATGGGAGGGAGACGGTTAGTGCCAGAAGGGTTTATGGAGATTGCACCAAAATTTACAGGGGATGTTTGGATGATGGTAACAAAATCGAAACGACAATGACAGAACAGCCAGAACCGAACCTCACCTAGCTTCCTCACCTTACCTTACTTAACCCCCTGAATACGACGACTTAAACGCAGAACCGACGACAATTTAACTCTTGATTACAACAACTCCTTGAGCATGATAGCAACACAACCAGGGTAAATAAGTGTATTGAGACTCCGGTAAGAGAATGGAAAAGGAAAAGCTACGATAAGGCCAGGAAGGTTTATACGATAGAATGACAACAGACGCCCAAGACACGTGAAGGGAGGGAGAGGTTGTGAACGACTTGGTCATTAGCGTCTGGGAGGGGATACCAGAGGAGGGAAGGCTGACAGGAGTGATATATCTCTCTTAATTTAGACCTCTTGATAATTGGTGTATTTACTAAATCTGAAATACACAGTTGAAGACCTTTGTTGTTGAAGTGGAAGTAATGTATTATGACCTGGATATTAACTTATTGATGGTGTGAGTTGAGGACTATATCCTTCTAGGGGTGTATACATAGTGGTCTTGACTATAAAGAACCTGGATGTTGACAACTTGATAATCACACCCAGCATAACCTGTCCTACGTGTTCCTGTCCTTCGTCCTGAATAATAGACTCCAGCTGGCATTTTTCATAGGATTCTGAACTCTTTGAAAATCAATGTAATAAAAATTCCCGTTTTAATTATAAATTCACGCGTGTATTAATTTTCCTATTGGAGTCTTTAGCGAATTACTGGTATTGTGGCATGACTATTAATCGTTTCGTGGCAGTATTCAGCGATGTGAATTCTTTTGAGTAGATTATTTAACTGAGAATCAAATGCAATTCTAAAATCCCTTAATCTACCCACAAACGACAACCATTAGTGACCACACACATAAAATGAAACATACATTCACTTTTAGGGAGTCAGATAAACATCAGATGTTATAAAACAATTTTATCTAAATATTTGAAAATCATAAATCACTTCCAGATACAGATTTATGTAAGGTCATCGAGGGAAGGTAGCGTATTGACTTTTCTGTTTCATATGTTATTTGACCTAGAAGCGGCCAGACGTCATTATAAGGTCATAGCCTCACAAATGCAATGATTCTCTGTAAGAAAAAAAACCTTAAGAAATAGTGATAGTGTGTCTCGTGTCGTGGGCCAGGAGTCAGTGGTGGTTTTGAGAGGAGGTCAGTTAGTTATATACCATTAGTGAGGAGGACAGACAGGAGATGGCCTGGGGGAGTATGACGTCAGTGGTGGGCAGGTCACCTAATTCACTAGTTATCGAAACACACAACGAGGTCCAAACAGAAGAAACTAAAAAGAGGAATAAAAGAAATAAACACAAGTTTTACTATTTTTTTTAATACGTCGAATAATAAAACTGATCCATTCATATAGTCAAACAGGGATGCATTTATTAAGCCTCACTACGTCATATAGACTCGGTCCATATATATAGGTTTTAAAAATCACTATTTGCCGTTAGAATTTGGGTCCTGGTATTGAAATGTTTTATTTGTTTTAATTAATAGAGGAACTAAATAAGCCAGAGGATTCGTTTTTTCGTGAATATTCTTTTTATTTGGGAAATATGATGGAAATGGACAGTTATTTTGATAATTATTAATCTAATTTGATCTAATTATTTTGTTTTATGAAATCATTTAGAAAGTACGCTAATTCTGGGGATTTATTTAAATAATTTTGGGTGTGTCCGTGTTTGGTGTTTGTGTGTGGATGTGTCCGTATGGGTGTGTCCGTGTGTGTTTGTGTGTGGGTGTTTTGTGTGTGGAGTGTTTGTGTGGGTGTGTCCGTATGGGTGGTGTGTCCCGTGTTGGTGCTGTGTGTGGATGTGTCCGTATGGGTGTGTCCCGTGTGGGTGTTTGTGTGGGTGTGTGTGTGTGTGGGTGTTTGTGTGTGGAGTGTGTCAGCCTGTGGTGTGTCCCGTGTGGGTGTTTGTGTGTGGGTGTGTCCGTGTGGGTGTGTGGGTGTTTGTGTGTGGGTGTCCGTATGGGTGTGCCCGTGTTGGTGTTTGTGTGTGGGTGTGGGTGTTTGTGTGGTGTTTGTGTGTGGGTGTGTCCGTATGGGTGTGTCCGTGTGGTGTTTGTGTGTGGGTGTGTCCGTATGGGTGTGTCCGTGTGGGTGTTGTGTGTGGGTGTCCGTGTTGGTGTGTCCGTGTGGGTGTGTGGGTGTGGGTGTTTGTGTGTGTCCGTGTTGGTGTTTGTGTGTGTGGAGGTGTGTCATGTGGGTGTGTCGTGTGGGTGTTTGTGTGTGGGTGTGTCCCGTGTGGGTGTGTCCGTGTGGGTGTTTGTGTGTGGGTGTGTGTCCATGTGGGTGTGTCCGTTTGTGTGTGGGTGTGTCCCGTGTGGGTGTTTGTGTGTGGGTGTGTCCGTGTGGGTGTGTCCGTGTGGGTGTGTCCGTGTGGTGTTTGTGTGTGGGTGTGTCCGTGTGGGTGTTTGTGTGTGTGGGTGTGTCCGTGTTGGTGTTGTGTGTTGGTGTGTGTGTGTGGGTGTGTGGTAATAATAATAATAATAATAATAATAATTAACGGTTATTGAAAGAGCTTGGCAGCCAGAAGGCTGAAAATATACAGTTACATATTTGGGGAATGGGTTACGAATTACAAATAATATACAAGTAACATAAGTGACACAAATAAGACATATAATAACTAGATGGGAAAAGCTCAAACTACAGTTCATTTCAATAGTGACAGTGCAGGAGCAGTGTTTACCGGGAGTGATGCACTGATTTATTACGTTATTGATAATTTTACAATGGTTGGGACTGGGCTGTTCTTATAGCGATCAGTTCGTGCATATGGGCTGATGCGGTTGTGGTGTCGAACAGCAATTCTCGGACAAGGGATCTCAGGTGGTAGCAGGAGCCGGGTCGGGATGGTGTCGAAGCTTATTACCAAATTTGCAGATGAGGTCGTGGTGATGGTCAGTGAGAGTCGAAAGGGTCAGTGTGTTGAGCGCTTTTGATATGTTGAGTAGAAGGAGAATAATCTTTATGCCTCTTTTTGGAAGTGTTTACGTTGTCTGGCATTTAGGAGAGACCAGGTGGGGAAGGATTGAGCTTGGGAAGTATGAATGTTGTGTAAACACTGAGGAGCTCGTGTGCAGGAACTCCGAGGACTTGAGTCAGCGGAGGAGGTGGAGAGGAAACTGGAGGATTTGTACTTCACTGACGTGTGGTTTCCAATTTAGTTTGTTGTCTATGGTGACGCCGAGGAGCTGTGGAATCTACAACCTGGAGTGTGTTCGGACTAGAGTAATGGAAGGAGGTGGGACAATGTCGGAGGAGAGGTTGATGTATAACCATGGTCTTGGTATGGTTGATGGTGACATGGTTGTTGGTGGCCCAGTTTGGAGACTGTTCAATAAATCCTGAAGGGCGGTATAGTTGGGGCCAATTGTTGACGCTGATCCCAATGGTGGAGTCGTCGACATATTTCAGCGAGCAGGGTTTTCTTAGGGCATCATTGATGAGCATAAGGAAAGAGTGGTCCCATCTTGGTGTTGGGGACGCCACAGGTGGTGACTGAAAGGTGGAGACAGCCCTCGGAAGCGTAAGCTGCGTCGGTGCTGAGGAAGTCTGTAAGCTATGGTAAAGACTTTCGAAGCCCCAGATAGCTTTGTTGATGATTATATTGTGGTCGACTAGGTCGAACGCTTTAGTGAAATCGAGGCGACAGCTACAGACGTTTTCGTTTCTCGAGATGGCGGTATGTAATCGAGAAAGCTGACAAGACAGTAGTGGTGGAAGTTTTCATGTTGCCAAATTGCTGAGGGTCTACGACTCCTGCAATATCAGCATAGCCCAGTCGAACACAAACTTTTAACAGATTAGGCTGGGTATTGGGGTGATTGCAATAGGTCGTAGCTGATTTGGATTGTGGGCTGGTTGACTTGGGCACTGGTGTTATAGAGGTCTTCAGTCAGCTGGGCATCTGGCTTTGACTGAAAGCATTGATGATGGAGGAGGGTTTAGCAAGCTCTGGGAGAACTCCTTGAAGGGTTTCATTGGTAAGTCAATGGGGTGGTAGAGCGTTTTAATTTTAATTTGTCCAGGCGTTTTGTTACTTCAAATTTTTTACTAAATCAGTGAAGGGGGCTGGTAGGTAAGCAGGGAGAGTGGTTGTGTCGCTGGGGAGCGTCTGGTAGTAGCGAAATGGTTATTTGTTTGCTCAGCGCGCAACATTATGAGATGGCTGGCGAGGTAGGGTGTGTGGGTGTTTGTGTGTGTGTGACGTTTGTGTGATGTTTGTGTGTGATGTTTGTGTGTGAAGTTTGTGTGGATGTTTGTGTGTGGATGTTTGTGTGGATGTTTGTGTGGTGTTGTGTGTGTGGATGTTTGCGTGGATGTTTCTTGTGTGTGGCGTTTGTGTGTGGATGTTTGTGTGTGGATGCTTGTGTGTTTGTGTGTGTGGATGTTGTGTGGTTTGTGTGGACGTTTGTGTGTGTGTGGATGTTTGTGTGTGGATGTCTGTGCGTTTGTGTGTGTGGTTTGTGTGTGGGTGTTTGTGTGTGGGTTTGTGTGTTGGTGTTTCGTGTGTGTGTGTGTGTTTGTGTGTGGGTGTTGTGTGTGTGGGTGTTTGTGTGAGTTTGGTGTGGGTGTTTGTGTGTGTGGCGTTTGTGGACGTTTATGCTGTGGATGTTTGTGTGACGTTTGTGTGTGGGTGTTTGTGTGGGTGTTTGTGTGTGGGTGTTTGTGTGGGTGTTTGGTGTGTGGACGTTTGTGTGTGGGTGTTTGTGTGTGGGTGTTTGTGTGGACGTTTGTGTATGTGGATGTTTGTGTGTGTGCTTGTGTGCGTTTGCGTGTGTGTGTTTGTGTGTGGGTGTTTGTGTGTGGGTGTTGTGTGGATG
>NW_024756300.1:15000-16653 GCF_018991925.1 Homarus americanus
AGTATCAGGCTAGGATACAGTGTCAGGCTAGGATACAGTGTCAGGCTAGTGTAGTGAAGGGTTGTCAGACCACAGCTTACATCACAAGGAAAGCCAGACTTGACCCGACATTAGGGGGGTCAAGTGTAAGGGTATCCCTCGCAGGTGCTCAAGGGTGTTACAAATCAACTAGCTCCCCTCCCATGTGACATGTCACCACAACAGACATGTAAGAAGGCACCAGCCGACTCTCTCCCAATATACAATAACCTACATCGCAGAGAGAGGCCGGACCTGACCTCACATTAGCCAGGTCAAATGTAACCCTCGGAGCCCAACTCAAGGGGCCACAAATACACCAGGGCCTCTCATGTCACACGGCCCCACCTGATGACTTCTCCAGAAAGTACAACCAAGTCTCTGAACAAAGTCCAGACCTGACCCTACATTAGCGAGGTCAAATGTAAGGAGACCCTTCGCCGCCCCCCCCCCCCTCGGCCAGCTCAACCTGACGGCTCGCCTCCCAATATATAGGACGTGCTAGTCCTCCCTCGTGACATTCACAGGCAGAGGAAGAGAGAGAGTTGTCTTGTAACCAGGGAGAGCCAGCTACCACGTCCCCGAGTCCTGCTCGAGAGAAGTCAGGGGCCGGAGGCAAGTCGCCTCCGGTCGCCTCCAGTCGCCTCCGGTCAGGACCGAGACTTCCCTCCGGCGCCCAGCTAAGCAGTCTCCCATAGAGACAACCCAGGACTACCTGCTAGGCCTCCCCTAGGTCACGTGAGTGTTTGTCAGAGCTTCCATGGGATGAGTTACCTACGTGGGAAGTGTATTCATTTCATGTCCGTGTCCGAGAATGAGTGTCTAGTAACGTAATATGATGTCCTAGTAACGATAATATAATGTCTTAGTAACTTCAATAGAAGGTGTTATTAATGTGTCCATGTCATGTTCGTAATTAATAAAGAGTTGTAACGAAGCAGTGTTTGAGAAGTCGCCTCTTAAGACGTAATAGATGTGTATTGACGTAGAAGATACGATAAGTGTACGATAAGTGTAAATAACTATGACGGCCACGCTACCAAAGTCTTCCTCTCTCTTTTATACTCTTATACTATCAATATTCTACCTATATGTAATCTTTTTCTTGTGAGATTAGTAGCATTATATTGGCGGCAGCGTACTATATGTAACTCACGCCCTCCTTGTCTCTTGTTATAGGTGACAGCGAACTATATGTAATCCACGCTTTCCTCGTCCCTTGTTATTGGTAACAGTGTACTTAACGTAAACCCATGCCCTCCCTCATTTTAGCCATAACACCTGACTCGTTGTTTGAGTATTGTTCGAAAGTGCGTGATAAGGAGTTCCTGCATAGTAGCGTGAAAAGTGTCCTAGTGTGTCACCGTTACAGCTCAAGTAAATGTCTCTCGTCGTGGTATGCGCGAATTTTTTTTCTAGAAATATGTTCAGTGCTTAACGTGATTTCTCAGTGTCCCCCGCGATCTGTGACATTCTCAGTAGCCCAAGAGCAGTTTGATTGTTGGTCAGTGTTGAACGTAGAAATTGTTTCAGTTATGAAAGCGGTGTCTGTACTAACTGTTATAACTTAACATGTCTTTTAACCTACATCCTCCTCCCTGTCAGCAATACGTAACTGAACGGAAGTACACTGAA
>NW_024756301.1:0-15466 GCF_018991925.1 Homarus americanus
TTACATCTCTCTCTCTCTCTCTCTCTCTCTGTGCTGTATCAGTCATAGGAACATTAATAGCTGCAGACAAGTCAGCGGCTGTCATCATAAACATACGTGCAGAGAGAAGAGGCCAAAAGAGGACTGTGCATGAAATTGATTCTACAAGGGCACCTGATGTACTGCAAGAGAAAGAACCTGAGGAAGAAAGACCAGTTCTGATCACTGAGGATCTACAACATCAACTGGATGATGTGAAGAGGGAGAGAGCTGTTCTTCTCATTGAGGGAAAAAGAGGAAGGCAGGAGAGGATTTATTGGCATGAGCTGATAGAAAATACTTTATTAAGGCTACTGCTGCTACTAAAGATGTTTTAAGGAGTTATTTTGTACTCTTCTTAGGTGAATTTTGTCTTGACTGGTGTCCCTGTAATATACTGGTCTGAGGAGGATATCAGTCGAACATTGACCTTTCGCAGCGTAAGCCCCGAAACCTTATCACTACTTGCCTGATAAAAGTCAATTTCCGTTCCCATCTATCAGTACACTGCATCGTTGGATTCTAAGCTCAATGTGGAACCAGGTGTGTTGCATGCAGTTCTGCAACTGTTGTACCATAAATGTGAGTCTGTGGATGACTGTAAACGTCTACGTGTTTTATCTTTTGATGAAACAAGTGTCAGTGAAGGCAACACTTGTCATGTGAGGTCATAATTCCTCACATCACTCACACCTGGAGGCAAAGGCAGCACCTGAGATCACCTGCTCTAACTACCCCCCACCCCCATAATCTGGCGTCAGTGGCTGTAACACTTATCATATGACGTCATAACTACTGTCACATTATGTCTACATTATTAACATAATGGAAACAACAGGGAGGAAAGGAGCTCCTGTAGGCAACTGTATATATATATATATATATATATATATATATATATATATATATATATATATATATATATATATATATATATATATATATATATATATATATATATATATATATATATATGTAACCGGTCGGAATTTGCTGGACTTTAATTTCTCACTTGACTTGGGGTTTATTAAAATTTAATAGATGGTAAAGGCAGTGGAAGCGCCCCTTTGAGAAAAATCCCGAACCAGCACAAGAACACTTAAATCTACTACACAAAATGAACTGTCCGTGACCCGTGGAAGGATAGCGTCTGTGACTGGGATGAATGAGACACACTGTAAAATTTAGACACTTATATTCCCTCCAACACTACAAACACAATCAAATAATAGTACACCAATATGCGCACCTCTTAACTTAAACTTTAAACACTACTCTGGGGAATAAAAGTTATACATGACATAGAAATTATTAGAAACACAGGCAACAATAAATTTGAAGTATTAAGAAATGTTGTTTGCACACATGAACAGGCCTTAAGGGCTTTCACAAAATAATATCAGTCACTTAGGAAATGGTACTAAAAAATAAGAAATTAAATACTCCACAATGAATAGGCCTTAAGGGTTTTCAACAAAATAATATCAGTCACTGAGGAATGGTAATAAAAAATAAGAAATTAAATACTCTACAATGAATAGGCCTTAAGGGTTTTCAACAAAATATAGCACCCCAACAGGTGTACACTTCCTAACCTAACCTAACCACTACTCTGGGGAACAAGGTTATACCTGAGATCAGAATTATGCAGAATTAGAGGCATTAAAAGAATCAAATCACAGTATCACTCTGGCTCCACTTAATGGCACAAACATTCAAAAAAACACTACTATCAAAATTATTTAAGAAATATTAAACTACACACGTCAAGATAATATCAGTCTGAGGAATGGTGTTAACTACACCCGTAATAAGGAAGATAAAATGTTCCTCTAGGTATCTCCTAGAGTCCTAGACTCACGGTCTCAGTGTGTGACCATTAATATACTCAGATAGCCTCAGTGTACTCCCAGTGCGTCCATGGGCAGGAAGCGAGTGAGCCAATCAGACCTTGTGCAGTTGAGAGAAACTTTAGCTTCCCGTTAGCAAGAGGGTTTCACTAGCTGACCGAGGACACGTGGTGTTGTGCACCGGAGTGGTAAGAACTGATCACCCACTGCCGATGCTGGTCCCGTGTCGTTTTAGTTGTCGGGAGCACTCGTTCACTCAAGAGATCCTTTGCTACCCCGCTAAACAGTGACAGGCCTACACTGATCGGTCCAATGGCGACAATCGCCACCCTCAATCATCAACGGCAGTCAATCTCTCGCAGTCAACTCCGGTCAACTCCAATCAAGTGGGTTCTGACGGAAACCCTGAAATGAACTCACTGTTAGCTCTAGTTTACTTTATCACTGCCCTATCTAACCCTGTCTGAGATCGAATGAGACTTACTTGTTATACTGCAATAGCGCAGCACAGGTGACTAGGCCACGTGACTATTTCTGATGGACGCGCGGAACGTCTTGTCTGTGTGAATGCTCTCCGGGACTGGCCTAGCCAGCGTCGCGTCTCCCCAAGGCGCTAGCTTGGGCCTACGTGATATATTTTCCGCCTAACTAATAACTCCTTGGGACACCCGTAACATTATTCAGACTGCTAAACGATCTATAATAATTTCAAATTCAATAATAGTCCCTTAACTTCATGAATCGCATCATTATTAATTCGGTAAATTACATTTAATATCATATAGGCCTAGTTCCGCAGTCTCTCGCTACGAGCAGGCAGCGCTCCCTCCCCTCAGATGACCTTGAACGCTCAGTATCACTCATGGCGGGGCATTTGAAATTACTCTGAAATTTCTGGATATCACAATCGACCCCCCTAAAAAAAGACAGCACTGTCCTCATGTGCTGAGAAAACATGCATACGACCCCCCTAAAATTTTGTTCTAAGGACTGCACCTCACCCCTTTAGCGTGCTAAATGCAGCATTTGTCTTCTCTTCTCTCCATTTCTCTCCCGCTAACATATATATATATATATATATATATATAGTTATAATTACCCGATCTTAAGCTGCAGTTATTTAAATACATGACTATAACTGAAATACATTGTTTTTCTTTTAACCTTTCCTTCTGTGTATCACCCACCACACTGACTGGTGTCCTTAGCTAAAGTTATATACAAGATTAAACACTCTATTAGCATTATTTTCTATGTGAGATACTGAGATAACAAAGTATAGTATATAGAACCATAAAATGTTCTGTTTATAAGAGGTGAGAGGTAGGCGAGGGAGTCTACCTGCTGACGTCAGCAAAGCTCCACCCACCTTGTCCTAGCCTGGCCTAGCCTAACCTAACCTAACCGTGTAAAACAAGTCTAGCCTAGCCTAACCTAACCAAACCTAACCTAGTGTAAAACAAGTCTAGTCTAGCCTAGCCTAGCCTAACCTAACATAACCTAACCTAGTGTAAAACAAGTCTAGCCTAGCCGAGCCTAGCCTAACCTAACATAACCTAACCTAGTGCAAAACAAGTCTAGTCTAGTCTAGCCTAGCCTAACCTGACCTAACCTAACCTAGTGTAAAACAAGTCTCGCCTAGCCTAGGCTAACCTAACATAACCTAACCTAGTGTAAAACAAGTCTAGTCTAGCCTAGCCTAACCTGACCTAACCTAACCTAGTGTAAAAAGTCAAGCCTCTAGCCTAGCTAACCTAGTGTAAAATAAGTCTAGCCTAGCCTAGCCTAACCTGACCTAACCTAGTGTAAAACAAGTCTAGTCTAGCCTAACCTGACCTAACCTAACCTAGTGTAAAACAAGTCTCGCCTAGCCTAGCCTAACCTAACATAACCTAACCTAGTGTAAAACAAGTCTAGTCTAGCCTAGCCTAACCTGACCTAACCTAACCTAGTGTAAAACAAGTCTAGCCTAGCCTAGCCTAACCTAACATAACCTAACCTAGTGTAAAATAAGTCTAGCCTAGCCTAGCCTAACCTGACCTAACCTAGTGTAAAACAAGTCTAGTCTAGCCTGACCTGACCTAACCTAACCTAACCTAGTGTAAAACAAGTCTAGCCTAGCCTAATCTCGCCTGATCTGACCTTATCTAACCAAAACTAACCTAACCTTGATCTGATCTGATCTGATCTAATATAGTGATTAGTTTGAATCAGATTGTTATACGTCTTTTTGATCAGTCTAAGTTTCTTTCATCTTACTCTTCATTTTTTCTCTGTTGTTCCTCCTTGTTATATTTTTTCTTTATGCTTTATTTTCTTTCCCTCCTTCTCCTCTTCTTATTCCTCTATTGTTCTTTAAGAAATCAGGATAACTATTAAGATTTGTTGACCAATTTTTCTCTACATTTTCATTAAAAGATTACTTATTACAACAACATTATCTGTATTTATATTATCTGAAGAGGAGTCCTGGCCACAACAAACGCCCCTACACTAACAAAATGAAACACTGCAGTAAATTATGTAAATATTCAAAAGGATTTGGATTTAATTGTCGGTCGTTTAATTTTAGGAACATTTCTTTAGTGTTAACGGGAGGCAGGTAATGGCTATTATCAAAAAGCTTCCCTTATAATGACTACGGTCCCTCCAGCCAGACTTATACTAGCGTCTAAAGCCAAGGTGTGGTAGAGTCAAGGTTACCCACTGAAAAGTTTATTTGGATAAGTTCGGTGTGATTCTATTAGGTTTGGCTCCATTAGGCGGTGTAAGGTTACCTGGAGTGGATGATTATGTGTTGGGTGGGGCGGAGAGGAGTCACACCAGGTTAGTTAGACTCCAGTTAGTGTGTATTTTATCCCTTTAACTCTCAAAGGAAAATTAAATAGATTAGTTGTTTTATAAGATAATTATTTAATTTTAATTCATCGGTTTATACTTTCATGATGTTACGTAAGTCTATAAATTCACATAAATATTTTAATGGCAGGATAATAAAAAGATACCTGCTGTAATTACCGTGTTGGAAACTACAATTAGACAACCAAAACAGCATCATCGGCCATTACAGAGCGTTATGTTGTGTAATGTAAGCACTTAAGTCAGTGGCCTAAAGCCTCAGGGCTGCTGTGTGAGGTGGTTCAGTCACGATACAAACATTACCAACATGTTTATCTTCACCAGGTGGGCTTAACATGACCAGGTGATGCCTTACTAACTCTTGGATTATTATTGTTGTTTAGTGAATTTGTATGAAGCTGCAAGATCATCTTACACCTCTTGGAGAAAATTGGGTAAAAAAAAATTTTCATCCCAATTTCCCCAATTGGTAGATATTTTTTTTTTTTTTTGTATTTTGGTATTCTTTAACCTACCTTACCTGACCTCACCTGACCTAACCTGAAAATAATCCTAGTGATAATGGTAAAAAATGCCAAATACCTATTGGGATAAAAACGAATATTAACCGATATTTTTGTATTGTGGAGAAAACAAAATCTTCAAAAAAGTACAAAAAGTTAAAAACATAAATCAATATTTATAACAACTCCTCCAGGTATCTGTTGTTAGTTTCACCTTCAGTGTCCTCATGACTGTCCTTGTCATTTTACTATTGTTTGTCTTCCTGTATCTTGGATGTTCTCTATGTCACAGTTTATTGTCTTTGTTCTTTATTATACTTCATCACTGTCCATGTTTTACTGCATTATATTTCTTTGTTGTGATAAAATAGTTCCAAGACCTTCAGTTATAAACAATAATCATATGAAAGTCTTTGACAACAACTTAAATTATTCTTTATTTTCGTTACTTAGATCCATTGAATTCTTGTGTCCGTGTCCGTGATAATAATAATATTAGAGTATAATGAAAGGACTTATATTGAGTTGTCTCTCAGGTTTTCATTCGACTGTATAAGTTTATCACAGTAAGCAGTCTACTGTGTTATCATCCATACATACAAAGCTGTAGCGAGACTGCTGGAGTTATGCTGCATCATATTAATGCAGCATGCAGCATAATGCGACCTCCTCTCCCTCTCTCCCCGACATGACAGCATAATGCAGCTCCCTCTCCCTCCCTCCCCAACATGATAGCATAATGCAGCTCCCTCTCCCTCCCTCCCCTGCATGACAGCATAATGCAGCTCCCTCTCCCTCCCTCTCCAGCATGACAGCATAATGCAGCTCCCTCTCCCTCCCTCCCCATCATGACAGCATAATGCAGCTCCCTCTCCCTCCCTCCCCAGCATGAGAGCATAATACAGCTCCCTCTCCCTCCCTCCCCAGCATGACAGCACCCTGAAGTTCCTTAATGAGTTGGGCTCCAGACTTATTGAAACTACCAGAGACTCCAGGGCATCGAGCTACTATTTACAAGAGAACCAACTGGGAGAAGATGGTAAGGGAAGGCGAAAGACTTCAGGTCGATTTTAGATTTTTACAGAACTTAATTTTGTTGGGACACAAAGACAGGCTGGAAGGGTGAGGTATGAGGATCTGGCAGGGTGAGGTATGAGGATCTGGTAGGGTGGAATATGAGGGACTGGAATGGTAGGGTATGAGGGATTTACAGGGTAGGGTATGAGGGGCTAACAGGGTAGGGTATGAGGAACTAGTAGGGTAGGATATGAGGACTGGCAGGGTTTGGCATAAGAGACTAACAAGACTGGGTAGAAGGGTGTGACAATCTCCTCTTCTACACTAATCACGCCACACGTTCTCCCTAAGTCATCAAAAAATATACATTTGTCATGGTGTTCAAAAATTCCTCTTTTACCAACACAAGCTCTCGTTCTTGTAGCCATTGTGATTTAGGCTGAGGGGATAGAGAGATATGGTGAAGGAAGTAGGAGCAGATAAAGATAATGCCGGACATAGATACGAGGATATAATAATTGTGAAAGGGGAAGGAAAGAGGAGGTGGAGATAGTGGTAGAGGAAGCAGGGAAGGAGAGTAGGGGAGAGAGAGTGATGATATATTAAGGTTAATAGAGACAAGGGGGGATAGGATAGGTAAAGAGGATACGACAGGGCAGATTTAATCTAATTTCATGGGTAAGAGATGGCAGGAGACCTAGTGAGTGAGTGAGTGGGACAACCATTGATCGTGATCACACCCCAGTCCACAATATCGTGCACACAAGATAGAGTCAAAGGAACAGAGGGAACATATTCGGTTTGTTGTCGAACACTTGAATCAAAGGAGCAATAAGTTATTACTGAGTCACTGCACGTTGACTACATATTATAGTGTTTGTAAAGATCTTTCTTGTTACACTGGTCGGGAACATCAGATAGCGACCGTACCTGAGCTGTGGCCCATATCTACAGAACCTCGACCATATTAGTTGGTAAAATTGTCTTCGTTTTCTTTGGTGAGTGATCGTGTATTTCCAGATGTAATAACGTAAATGTGTTCAGTGTCTCCAGCAGGACTCGGCTGTACTCCCTTATTGCTGGGACCTCTATCAGTCTGTCTCCACGAATATCAATAAGACCCGTTTCAACTTCTCTACAAACTTTAAGAGCGTTCGGTCGAGGAGTTCAGGTACGAAAAAAGTATGTAAAGTGAGAATAAATTAACACGAGGCCAGTCAGTGTATCAAAACAAGGTCGGGCCCACATCAACTGGCAATATAATCACATAAGGCGGATCATGACGATAACACATTTGTGCTTATTGTTTCATCAAAGTACTTAGGCAACATGTTAAATCTATTGTTTGTGTGAAAGTAAAAGAAGAAGCTGTACAGGTTGATCCACAGTTCCTGTTTCAACATCTAACAAAAGCATCGGGGAGAGTGTAAGGTAGGTGAGTAGTGTAACCACCCGCTGTACTCTCAAGGGTCTGGCATAAGAAACACCTTATGGACTATGTGCTGCACACTGCTGCATCACATTAACCACTAGGAGTTGTAAACAAACACTCCATAAGTGCCTTTATGGAGGAGACCGATGAATTTCAAATTGAACACTGCGACTCCTGTTGTCTCGGTCGGGTCGTCAAAATCCTTTGCCTGTTGTGTCATATCGTCTAACACAAAATCGTAAACATAATTTTTGGAGCGTATCTACATCTTACAGCATGATGACACTAAATGGCCGCCTTAAAATGTTATTCTCAAAGATTTAATTATCCAATGAAGAAATTCACCCACTAAAATTTAAAATCACGTTGAAGATAAACTCGTTAAGTTTTATACTATAATGGAAATTAAAGTTCACTCATTCCCTCTCTTGGGCAGAAATTATAATTTATGTTCTTATTTTAGAACAGTCTTGGCTGTTTTTAGGTCCTGCTATGGTTACTGTCTGAGTCACAATCAACCTCACTCGGCATCATCTATTTCAATTTGGCGCAGTTCATGTTGGTGTATTTCATGTTGGTGTATTTCATGTTGGTGTATTTCATGTTGGTGTATTTCATGTTGGTGTATTTCATGTTGGTGTATTTCATGTTGGTGTATTTCATGTTGGTGTATTTCATGTTGGTGATCACCTGCCACCCACCAGAGACTTGGGAAGGTTAGAAATAGTATCATCTCTGTGTTTTATGACGTCTTCGAGGTTTATTTCTTCACCTCACCTCCTGAACCACATCCTCAAGACGGACCATTTCTTACCCCTGGTCGTCTTCTTAGCTAGTCAGGCTTATTTACATTCTTCTCTCACAGCGCTGCACCCCCTGGCGAGAAACTCTCCTCATTTCTTCTAAACTTTTAGAGAAGTAAAGTTTATTCTCAACTGGTTGTACAGATGAAACGTCACAACTTCTTGATACCTTTGCTTTGTGATTATAATACCAATGTGTCTGAGTCGTGTATTTGTTTATAAACGTAATGTAATGATATTTACTCAAGAGGCACTAAAGACATTATAAAGGCTGGATATTATAAATTATCTGCAACACTTGAATCACTTGAATCAGGAGTGAGAAAATTAAATTAAAACAAAAAAGAATTGTAAGTGAATAAAATATCGAAATCCTTGAAAAAACTAAATTTCTTAAAAACAGTAATGAACTAAGACAGCAGTGGAAGGTAAGGAGATTGGTGGAAAAGAAAGGGGATCGAAGGAGGGAGGTGAAAGGGGGGAAAATGGAGGGGTAAAATAAAGGGGAGAGGAAGATGAAGGGGGAAGATGAAGGGAGTAGAAATGAATGGGGGTGATGGAAGGGAGGAAGAAGGGAGGGAAGATGAAGGGGTAAGATGGAGGAGAAAGACGATGGGGAGAAGAAGATGAAGGAGAAGATGAAAGGTGGAAGATGAAAGGCAGGAAGCGAAAGTGCAAAATAGATCGGCAAGAGACACAGTTGTACCAGAGGTGGTAAAAATATATACCAGGAAGGAATCGGGTGTGGCAATGTAATACACTCTCTCTCTCTCTCTCTCTCTCTCTCTCTCTCTCTCTCTCTCTCTCTCTCTCTCTCTATTATGTTGCTCAAATTTCTCTCTCTTTTTCCAAAAATACAAAACTCAACTTAATAAAGGCAACAAATGTACTGTACTATGACTGCCAGTGTATTACAGCATCAACATTATTATATAAGAGTATATATTATACTTAAGCCCCCCCCCCAAGGTATCGCCGGGATGGTTAATCTTCAGGTGGGATACGCTGGGCGGCGAGGGGAGTGACAATCTACCTGTGCCATTAAGGTTTCTGTTACCTTTTCCTGGGGCGACACTTTTGGTGAGTTATTATAAAAAAGAGACTCACTTTATACAATACATGAAAAAATAACACCACCATTTAACTTGCACAAATTAACACACATTACAATACTGAATGCCTAACTAGCTTAGCTCCCCCCACCCCCAGCCTCCCTTGAGCGAGCAGGAGCGTGCTGTGTATGGCCACCACCTCAACCAATCACCTCGACTCAGCTAGGTGGACAGCCCACCTGCTATTACTCCCTACTACTTTACTTCCCGTTTCTCTTCTTTCCTTCTCTCTTTCCTCTCCTCTCTCATGGCAAAGTCATTTCCCACTTTACTTCATCATCGTTACTCAGTAAGACAACAGTAGACCACGACTCTTAACACTGTACCTGCCTGACTCTGGTGTTACCTGTACTGTGTTAATTGGCTTGAAGAACATACAACTCTAAAACGTGATATGAATTGTTAATGTTGTCATAGGAAGATGAACTAGACAAAAAACGACCTTTATAACTAAATGTCAGACCAAATACTGTCAAGAGGTGTGAACAGCTTCCATATGGAGGGGATCTTTAATTGAAGTCTAATGTGTCACTTCAGGCAATAACTCTGTGGGGTGGACACATCGACAACACAAGAGTGACCGACATACAAACACTTCCGGGACAACGATAACTAATGACTTTTTTTGTTTGTCCTTTCAGAAAAAGTTCACTCCTGGGATTATCTCTCATAAACGAAGCATCACCAAGCACAAGCACCACACACCTGTATAGGCCTTCAGTATCGTCAACCAGCAACTGTCTGCGTGCTAATAGTCCAGACAAAACCTTCCTTTTACTTTAACCCGGAAATAAACATCGACAGGTTTATTATAAATAATTACAACGACAGTTTTCAAGGCTCAAGTGTCCTTATTTCCTGCCAAGGGTTCCAAGAAAACCTTAAAACTTACAATTAATAGATAATTAAAGATTTTTGCTTCTTGTATGTATATATATAAAGCAAAGAAGTATGTTTGTTTGTTTGTTTGTTTGTGTGTCCGCACGAGAATCTCGGAAACTACTTTACCGATCTGTAGTGATGATGGATGGTGTTATATGTAGTGATGGTGGATGGTGTTATATGTAGTGATGATGGATGATGTTATATGTAGTGGTGATGGGTGGTGTTATATGTAATGATGATGGGTGGTGTTATATGTAGTGATGATGGATGGTGTTATATGTAGTGATGGTGGATGGTGTTATAAGTAGTGATGATGGATGATGTTATATGTAGTGATGATGGGTGGTGTTATATGTAATGATGATGGGTGGTGTTATATGTAGTGATGATGGGTGGTGTTATATGTAGTGATGATGGGTGGTGTTATATGTAATGATGATGGGTGGTGTTATATGTAGTGATGATGGGTGGTGTTATATGTAGTGATGATGGGTGGTGTTATATGTAGTGATGATGGATGATGTTATATGTAGTGATGATGGGTAGTGTTATATGTAGTGATGATGGGTGGTGTTATATGTAGTGATGATGGGTGGTGTTATATGTAGTGATGATGGGTGGTGTTATATGTAGTGATGATGGGTGGTGTTATATGTAGTGATGATCTATCTTCTATCGATATAAAACAAAGAAGTATGTCTGTTTGTTTGTGTGTGTGTGTGTGTTTGTTTGTGTGTCCGCACGAGAATCTCGGAAACTACTTTACCGATCTGTAGTGATGATGGATGGTGTTATATGTAGTGATGATGGATGGTGTAATATGTAGTGATGATGGATGGTGTTATATGTAGTGATGATGGATGGTGTTATATGTAGTGGTGATGGATGATGTTATATGTGTTATAAGTGTTTACATAACATGGTAGATATTACTGAGCCTTCATCAGGGGTTGGTGCCTCCCTCCAGGTTCCCAGAGGTACAACTATTGGCGACATTTTCTTATTCGATGGCAGCAGTTGAGTTAAATTCATTGGTTGGGAGGTACAGACAGAGTGTAAGTAGCTGTGGAAGTTTCGCGCTCCCTGATGTCGCCCAAATTGTCATAATTGAAGGTAACTGACTTGGCAACGGTAGTGCGCACGTTGGTCTTCTTAAGGATAGAGGCGGGGTGTTGGTCGGCAACACTGGACAGAACTATGAACTCAGCAGCTTGGCGGTCAAGGTTGTTCAAGGTACCATGGGCACTGTAGTAGTTAACTTCCAGCTTGTTAGATGATTTTTGGCTGCGGCCAATGCTGTCACCATCCAATCGTCCAACAGCCTTATCACAGGAGGCTTCGTCAAAGTATCGGATGTATGCGAAGCCATAGTGTTCATTTTTGTTGTCTTTTGCGGGCATCACAAATAGGTCGATCTGTCCACATTCCTCAAACAATGGTCGAATCTGCTTAGGGGCCACACCAGGGTAGATGTTTGTTGCAACCACCACAAAGCTGGTGTCGAAGTCTACAACGAAATCCTTGCAAGCCTTCACCTCCACCTCAGACACCTTCGATACAGTGCGTTGGAACACCATTGTGATTTACTGACACTAACAGCTCTCTCACTGAGGTCAAATCAAAATTTGACCATACAGAAAGAATTACGGTTTAATAAGGTTGGAATTTAAAGAAATTGACATCAAAATGAAGCTGTTTATCACTATAGTGTTGAGGACTGGTGTTTGTAAAGATGATGGATGGTGTTATAATATGTAGTGATGATGGATGGTGTTATATGTAGTGATGAAGGATGGCGTTATATGTAGTAATGATGGATGGTGTTATATGTAGTGATGATAGGAGGGTAATATATGTAGTGATGATGGATGGTGTTATATATAGTGATGATGCATGATGATATATGTAGTGATGATTGTTGGTGTTATATGTAGTGATGCTGGAAGGTGTTATATGGAGTGATGATGGATAGAGTTATATGTAGTGATGATGGATGATGTTATATGTAGTGATGATGGGTGGTGTTATATGTAGTGATGTTGGATGGTGTTATATGTAGTGATGATGGATGATGTTATATGTAGTGATGATGGGTAGTGTTATATGTAGTGATGATGGGTGGTGTTATATGTAGTGATGATGGGTGGTGTTATATGTAGTGATGATGGGTGGTGTTATATGTAGTGATGATGGGTGGTGTTATATGTAGTGATGATCTATCTTCTATCGATATAAAACAAAGAAGTATGTCTGTTTGTTTGTGTGTGTGTGTGTGTTTGTTTGTGTGTCCGCACGAGAATCTCGGAAACTACTTTACCGATCTGTAGTGATGATGGATGGTGTTATATGTAGTGATGATGGATGGTGTAATATGTAGTGATGATGGATGGTGTTATATGTAGTGATGATGGATGGTGTTATATGTAGTGATGATGGATGATGTTATATGTGTTATAAGTGTTTACATAACATGGTAGATATTACTGAGCCTTCATCAGGGGTTGGTGCCTCCCTCCAGGTTCCCAGAGGTACAACTATTGGCGACATTTTCTTATTCGATGGCAGCAGTTGAGTTAAATTCATTGGTTGGGAGGTACAGACAAGTGTAAGTAACAGCAGAAGTTTCTTGCTCTAGTCATCGCCAGTGTCCATGATGAAGGTAACTGACTTAGCATGATGAGTGCGTTGGTCTTCTTGAGAACAAGGCGGTGTTGAGGTGTGTACTGGACAAACGAACTCAACAGCAACGGTCAAGTTCAAGGTGCATGGGCACTGTAAGTGATTTAACTTCAACATTAGAATGATTTTATTTCTGACCAATGTCACCATCAATCGTCCAACAACCTTATCTGAAACCGTCAAAGAAATATCGGATGTATCACGAAGCCTGCAAGTATTGCATTTTGTTGTCTTTTGCGGGCATCACAAATAGGTCGATCTGTCCACATTCCTCAAACAATGGTCGAATCTGCTTAGGGGCCACACCAGGGTAGATGTTTGTTGCAACCACCACAAAGCTGGTGTCGAAGTCTACAACGAAATCCTTGCAAGCCTTCACCTCCACCTCAGACACCTTCGATACAGTGCGTTGGAACACCATTGTGATGTACTGACACTAACAGCTCTCTCACTGAGGTCAAATCAAAATTTGACCATACAGAAAGAATTACGGTTTAATAAGGTTGGAATTTAAAGAAATTGACATCAAAATGAAGCTGTTTATCACTATAGTGTTGAGGACTGGTGTTTGTAAAGATGATGGATGGTGTTATAATATGTAGTGATGATGGATGGTGTTATATGTAGTGATGAAGGATGGCGTTATATGTAGTAATGATGGATGGTGTTATATGTAGTGATGATAGGAGGGTAATATATGTAGTGATGATGGATGGTGTTATATATAGTGATGATGCATGAAGATATATGTAGTGATGATTGTTGGTGTTATATGTAGTGATGCTGGAAGGTGTTATATGTAGTGATGATGGATAGAGTTATATGTAGTGATGATGGATGATGTTATATGTAGTGATGATGGGTGGTGTTATATGTAGTGATGTTGGATGGTGTTATATGTAGTGATGATGGATGATATTATATGTAGTGATGATAGGATGGTTCTATATGTAGTGATGGATGGTGTTATATGTAGTGATGATGGATGATGTTATATGTAGTGATGATAGGATGGTTTTATATGTAGTGATGATGGATAGAGTTATATGTAGTGATGATGGATGATGTTATATGTAGTGATGATGGGTGGTGTTATATGTAGTGATGTTGGATGGTGTTATATGTAGTGATGATGGATGGTGTTATATGTAGTGATGCTGAATGACATTATATGTAGTGATGATAGGATGGTTCTATATGTAGTGATGATGGATGGTTTTATATGTAGTGATGATGGATGGTGTTATATGTAGTGATGATGCATGATCTTATATGTAGTGATGATGGTTGGTGTTATATGTAGTGATGATGGATAGAGTTATATGTAGTGATGACGGATGATGTTATATGTAGTGATGATGGGTGGTGTTATATGTAGTGATGATGGATGGTGTTATATGTAGTGATGAAGGATGGTGTTATATGTAGTGATGATGGTTGGTGTTATATGTAGTGATGATGGATGGTGTTATATGTAGTGATGATGGATAGTGTTATATGTAGTGATGATGGATAGTGTTATATAAAGTGATGATGATGGATGGTGTTATATGTAGTGATGATGGATGATGTTATATGTAGTGATGATGGGTGGTGTAATATGTAGTGTTGTTGGATGGTGTTATATGTAGTGATGATAGATGATATTATATGTAGTGATGATAGGTTGGTTTTATATGTAGTGATGATGGATGGTGTTATATGTAGTGATGATGGATGGTGTTATATGTAGTGATGCTGGATAGTGTTATATAAAGTGATGATGATGGATGTTGTTATATGTAGTGATGATGGATGTTGTTATATGTAGTGATGAAGGATGGTGTTAGTGAAGATTGTGAAGTGAGATGTAGTGAAGATTGTGAAGTGACATGTAGTGAAGATTGTGAAGTGAGATGTAGTGAAAATTGTGAAGTGAGATGTAGTGAAGATTGTGAAGTGAGATGTAGTGAAGATTGTGAAGTGAGATGTAGTGAAGATTGTGAAGTGAGATGTAAAAATTGTGAAGTGAGATGTGAAAATTGTAAAGTGAGATGTAGTGAAGATTGTGAAGTGAGATGTAGTGAAGATTGTGAAGGGAGATGTAGTGAAGATTGTGAATTAAGATGTGGTAAAGATTTTGAAGTGAGATGTAGTGACGATTGTGAAGTAAGATGTGGTAAAGATTGTGAAGTGAGATGTAGTGAAGATTGTGAAGGGAGATGTAGTGAAGATTGTGAAGTAAGATGTGGTAAAGATTGTGAAGTGAGATGTAGTGAAGATTGTGAAGTGAGATGTAGTGAAGATTGTGAAGTGAGATGTAGTGGAG
>NW_024756302.1:0-13148 GCF_018991925.1 Homarus americanus
GTATAACAAAGTCTAGTGATCGAGTATAACAAAGGCCCCTGGACGAGTATAATAAAGTCCCCTGATCGAGTATAACAAAAGTCCCTTGATCGAGTATAACAAAGTACCCTGGTCGAGTATAACAAAGTTTTCTTATCGAGTATAACAAAGGCCCCTGGTCGAGAATAACAAAGTCCTCTGATCGAGTATAACAAAATTCCCCTGATCGAGTATAACAAAGTCCCCTAATCAAGTATAGCAAAGTCCCCTCATCGAGTATAACATATCCCCTGATCGAGTATAACAAAGTCCTCTGGTCGAGTATAACAAAGTCCCCTGATCGAGTATAAAAAAGTCGCCTGGTCGAGTATAACAAAGTCCCCTGATCGAGGATAACAAAAGCCCCTCATCTTTTATAACAAAGTCCCCTGATTGAGTATAACAAACTCCCCTGATCCAGTATAACAAAGTCCTCTGGTTGAGTATAACAAAGTCCCCTGATCGAATATAACATATCCCCTGGTCGAGTATAACAAAATTCCCCTGATCGAGTATGACAAAGTCCCCTGTTTAATTTTGAAAATGTCCCCTGGTTGAGTATAACAAAGTTCCCTGATCGATTATAAAAAAGTCCCCTGGTTGAGTATAACAAAGCCCCCTCATCGAGTAAAACAAAGGCCCCTAATCGAGTATAACAAAGTCCACTGATCGAGTATAACATATCCCCTAATCGAGTATAACAAAGTCCTCTGGTCAAGTATAAAAAAGTCCCCTGATCGAGTATAACAAAGGTCCCTCATTTAGTATAACAAAGTCCATTGATCAAGTATAAAAAAGTCCCCTGGTCGAGTATAACAAAGTCCTCTGATCGGGTATAACAAAGTCCTCTGGTTCGAGTATAAAAAAGTCCCCTGATCGAGTATAAAAAAGTCCCCTGGTCGAGTATAACAAAGCCCCCTCATCGAGTAAAACAAAGGCCCCTAATCGATTATACCAAAGTCCAGTGATCGAGTATAACATATCCCCTCATCGAGTATAACAAAGTCCTCTGGTCGAGTATAAAAAAGTCCCCTGATCGACTATAACAAAGGTCACTCATTGAGTATAACAAAGTCCCCAGATCGAGTATAACAAAGGCATCTCATCTAGTATAACAAAGTCCATTGGTCAAGTATAAAAAAGTCCCCTGGTTGAGTATAACAAAGACCCCTGATCGAGTATAACAAAGTCCCATGGTGGAGTATAGCAAAGTCCCCTGATCGAGGATAACAAAGTCCCCTGATTGAGTATAACAAAGTCCCCTGATCGAGTATAACAAAGTCCTCTGGTTGAGTATACCAAAGTCCCCTGATCGAGTATAACAAAAATCTCCTGATCGAGTAAAACAACGTCTCGTGGCCCAGTTTAACAAAGTCCCCAGATCGAGCATAACAAAGTCCCCTAATCGATTATAACAAAGTCCCCTGGTCGAGTATAACAAAGGACCCTGATCGAGTAAGACAAAGTCCCCTGAATCGAGTATAACAAAGTCCCCTGATCGAGCATAACATATCCCCTGATCGAGTATAACAGAGTCCCTGGTGGAGTATAACAAAGTCCCCTGGTCGAGTATAATAAAGTTTTCTAATCGAGTATAACAAAGGCTCCTGGTCAAGTATAACAAAGTCCTCTGATCAAGTATAACAAAGTCCTTTGATCGAGTATAAAAAAGTCCCCTAATCAAGTAAAACAAAGTCACCGAATCGAGTATAACAAAGTCCCCTGATCGAGTATAACATAACCCCTGATCGAGTATAACAAAGTTCTCTGGTAGAGTATAACAAAGTCCCCTGATCGAGTGTAACAATGTCCCCTGGTCGAGTATAGCAAAGTCCATTGGTCAAATATAGGAAAGTCCACTGATCGAGTATGACAAACTCCCCTGATCAAGTATAAAAAAGTCCCCTGGTCGAGTATAACAATGTCCCCTGATCGAGTATAACAAAGTCCCCTGGTCGAGTATAACAAAGTCCCCTGATCGAGTATAACAATGTCCCCTGGTCGACTATAGCAAAGTCCATTGGGCAAATATAGGAAAGTCCACTGATCGAGTATGACAAACTCCCCTGATCAAGTATAAAAAAGTCCCCTCGTGGAGTATAACAAAGTCCCCTGGTCGAGTATAACAAAGTTTTCTAATCGAGTATAACAAAGGCCCCTGGTCGAGTATAACAAAGTATTCTGATCAAGTATAACAAAGTCCCCTAATCAAGTTTAACAAAGTCCCCTGGTCGTATATAACAAAGTCACCTGATCGAGTATAACAAAAGGCCCCTCATTAAGTATAACAAAGTCCATTAGTCAAGTATAAAAAGTCCCCTGGACGAGTATAACAAAGTCCCTTGATCAAGTATAACATAGCCCCTGGTCAAGTATAACAAAGTCCTCTGGTCGAGTATAAAAAAGTCCCCTATTCGAGTATAATAAAGCCCCCTGCTCGAGTATAAGTAGGTCCCCTGATCGAGTATAACAAAGTCTCCTGATCGAGTATAACAAAAGCCCCTCATCGAGTCCAAAAAAGGCCCCTAATCGAGTATAACAAAGGCCTCTGGTCGAGTATAACAAAGGCCCCTGATCGATTATAACAAAGCCGCCTAATCGAGGATAACAAAGTCCCCTTGTCGAGTATAACAAAGTCCCCTGATCGAGTATAACAAAGGCCTCTGGTCGAGTATAACAAAGTCCCCTCATCGAGTATAACAAAAATCCCCTGATCGAGTATAACAACGTCTCGTGGCCCAGCTTAACAAAGTCCCCAGATCGAGCATAACAAAGTCACCTAATCGATTATAACAAAGTCCCTTGGTCGAGTATAACAAAGGGCCCTGATCGAGTAGAACAAAGTCCCCTGATCAAGCATAACAAAGTCCCCTGATCCTAGTATAACAAAGCCCCCTGGACGAGTATAACAAAGTCCCCTGAACCGAGTATAACAAAGTCCCCTTATCGAGTATAACATATCCCCTGATCGAGTATAACAGAGTCCCTGGTGGAGTATAACAAAGTCCCCTGGTCGAGTATAACAAAGTTTTCTAATCGAGTATAACAAAGGCTCCTGGTCGAGTATAACAAAGTCCTCTGATCAAGTATAACAAAGTCCTTTGATCGAGTATAAAAAAGACCCCTAATCAAGTAAAAAAAAGTCCCCTGATTGAGTATAACAAAGTCCCCTGATCGAGTATAACATATCCCTTGATCGAGTATAACAAATTCCTCTGGTCGAGTATAACAAACTCCCCTGATCGAGTATAACAAAGTCCCCTTGTCGAGTATAGCAAAGTCCCCTGATCGAGTATAACAAAGGCCCCTCATCGAGTATAACAATGGTCATATATAGGAAAGTCCACTGATCGAGTATGACAAAGTCCCCTAATCAAGTTCAAAAAAGTCCCCTGGTCGCGTATAACAAAGTCCCCTGATCGAGTATAACAAAGTCCCCTGGACGAGTATAACATATCCCCTGATCGAGTATAACAAAGTCTTCTGGTCGAGTATAAAAAAGTCCCCTGATTGCGTATAACAAAGTCCCCTGGACGTGTATAACAAAGTCCCCTGATCGAGTATATCAAAGGCCCCTCATTGAGTATAACAAAGTCCATTGGCCAAGTATAAAAAAGCCCCTGGTCGAGTATAACAAAGTCCCCTGATCGTGTATAACAAAGTCCCGTGGTCGAGTATAGCATATCCCCTGATCGAATATAACAAAGTCCCTGGTGGAGTATAACAAAGTCCCCTGATCGAATATAACAAATTCTCCTGGTCGAGTATAACAAAGTTTTCTAATCGAGTATAACAAAGGCCCCTCGTCGAGTAAAACAAAGTCCTCTTTTTGAATATAACAAAGTCCCCTGATCGAGTATAACATATCTCCTGATCGAGTATAATAAAGTCCTCTGGTCGAGTATAACAAAGTCCCCTCATCGAGTATAACAAAGTCCCCTTGTCGAGTATAACAATGTCCCCTGATCGACTATAACAAAGGCCCCTCATCGAGTATAGCAACGGCCATTGGTCAAATATAGGAAAGTCCACTCATCGAGTATAACATAGTCCCCCGATCGAGTAAAACAATGGCCTCTGGTCAAGTATGACAAAGTCCCCTGATCAAGTATAAAAAAATCCCCTTGATCGAGTATAACAAAGTCCCCTAATCGGGTATAACAAAGTCCCCTGGTCGACTATAGCAAAGTCCCCTGATCGAGTTTAACAAAGCCCCCTCATCGAGTACAAAAGAGGCCCCTAATCGAGTATAACAAAGTCCCCTGGTTGAGTATAACAAAGTCCCCGGATCAAGTATAACATATCCCCGGATTGAGTATAACAAAGTCCTCTTGTCGAGTATAAAAAAGTCCCCTGATCGGGTATAACAAAGTCCCCTGGTCGAGTATAACAATGTCCCCTCATCGAGTATAACAAAGGCCCCTCATCGAGTATAGCAAAGTCCATTGGACAAATATAGGAAAGTCCACTCATCGAGTATAACAAAGTCCCCCGATCGAGTATAACAATGGACTCTGGTCAAGTATGACAAAGTCCCCTGATCAAGTATAAAAAAGTCCCCTGGTCGAGTATAACAAAGTCCCCTAATCGAGTATAACAAAGTCCCCTGGTCGACTATAGCAAAGTCCCCTGGTCAAGTATAACACAGTCCCCTGGTTGAGTATAACAAAGTCCCTGATCAAGTATAACATATCCCCTGATTGAGTATAACAAAGCCCTCTGGTCGAGTATAACAAAGCCCTCTGGTCGAGTATAAAAAAGTCCCCTGATCGATTATAACAATGTCCCCTGGTGGAGTATAACAAAGTCCCCTCATCGAGTATAACAAAGGCCCCTCATCGAGTATAACAAAGGCCCCTCATCGAGTATAACAAAGTCCATTGGTCATGTATAAAAAAGTTCCCTGATCGAGTATAACAAAGTCCCCTGGTCGAGGATAGCAAAGTCCCCTGATCGAGTATAAAAAAGCCTCCTGATCGAGTATAACAAAGACCCCTAATCGAGTATAACAAAGCCCCCTGCTCGAGTATAACAAAGTCCCCTAGTCGAGTATAGCAAAGTCCCCTGATCGAGGTTAACAAAGCCTCCTGATCTAGTAAAACAAAGTCCCCTGATCGAGTATAACAAAGTCCCTTGATCTAGTATAACAAAGGCCCCTGACCGAGTATAACAAAGGCCCCTCATCGAGTATAAGAAAGTCTCCTGATCGAGTATAACAAAGCCGCATAATAGAGTATAACAAAGTCCCCTGGTCGAGTATAACAAAGTCCCCTTATCGAGTAAAACAAAGTCCTGTAATCGAGTATAACAAAGGCCCCTGGTCGAGTATAACAAAGTCCCCTGATCGAGTGTAACAAAAGTCCCCTAATCGAGTATAACAAAGTCCCCTAATCGAGAATAAAAATGTCCCCTGGTCCAGCGTAACAAAGTCCCCTGATCCAGTATGAAAAAGTCCCCTGGCCCAGTATAACAAAGTCCCTAGATCGAGCATACCAAAGTCCACTGATCGATTATAACAAAGTCCCCCGGTCGAGTATAGCAAAGGGCCCTGATCGAGTAAGACAAAGTCCCCTGATCGAGTATAACAAAGGCCCCTGTTCGAGTCTAACAAAGTCCCCTTATCGAGTATAACAAATTCCCCTTATGGAGTATAACAAAGTCCCCTTATCGAGTAAAACAAAGTCCCCTATTCGAGTATAACAAAGGCCCCTGGTCGAGTATAACAAAGTCCCCTGATCGAGCGTAACAAAAGTCCCCTAATCGAGTATAACAAAGTCCCCTGATCGAGTATAAGTAAGTCCCCTGGCCCAGTATAACAAAGTCCCTAGATCGAGCATACCAAAGTCCCCTCATCGATTATAACAAAGTCCCCCGGCCGAGTATAGCAAAGGGCCCTGATCGAGTAAGACAAAGTCCCCTGATCGAGTATAACAGAGCTCCCTAGATGAGTATAAGAAAGTCCCCAAATCGAGCATAAGAAAGTCCCCTAATCGATTATAACAAAGTCCCCTGATCCTAGTATAACAAAGTCCCCTGGACGAGTATAACAAAGTCCCCTGAACCGAGTATAACAAAGTCCCCTGATCGAGAATAACATATCCCCTGATCGAGTATAACAAAGTCCCTGGTGGAGTATAACAAAGTCCCCAGGTCGAGTATAACAAAGTTTTCTAATCGAGGATAACATAGGCCCTTGGCCGAGTATAACAAAGTCCTCTGATCAAGTATAACAAAGTCCCCTGATCGAGTATAACAAAGTAACCTGATCGAGCATAACATATCCCCTGATCGAGTATAACAAAGTCCTCTGGTCGAGTATAACAAAGTCCCCTGATCGAGTATAACAAAGGCCCCTCATCGAGTATAGCAAAGTCTATTGGTCAAATATAGGAAAGTCCACTGATCGAGTATGACAAAGTCCCCAGATCAAGTATAAAAGAGTACCCTGGTCGAGTATAACAAAGTCCCCTGATCGAGTATAACAATGTCCCCTGGTCGAGCATAGCAAAGTCCCTTGGTCGAGTATAACAAAGCCCCCTCATCGAGTATAACAAAGGCCCCTAATCGAGTATAACAAAGTCCCCTGATTGAGTATAACAAAGCCCTCTGGTTGAGTATAACAAAGTCCCCTGATCGAGTATAACATATCCCTTGATCGAGTATAACAAAGTCCTCTGGTCGAGTATAAAAATAGTCCCCTGATCGCGTATAACAAAGTCCCCTGATCGTGTATAACACAGTCCCCTGATCGAGTATAACAAAGGCCCTTCATTGAGTATAACAAAGTCCATTGGTCAAGCAAAAAAAAGTCCCCTGATCGAGTATAACAAAGGCCCCTCATCGAGTATAACAAAGTCCATTGGTCAAGTATAAAAAAGTCCCCTGGTCCAGTATAACAAAGTCCCCTAATCGAGTATAACATATCCCTTGATCGAGTATAACAACGTCTCCTGGCCCAGTTTAACAAAGACCCGAGATCGAGCATAACAGAGTCCCCTAATCGATTATAACAAATTCCCCTGGTTAAGTATAACAAAGGGCCCTGATCGAGTAAGACAATGTCCCCTAGTCGAGCATAACAATGTCCCCTGATCCTAGTATATCAAAGACCCCTGGACGAGTATAACAAAGTACCCTGAACCAAGTATAACAAAGTCCCTGATCGAGTATAACATATCCCCTGATCGAGTATAACAAAGTTCCTGGTGGAGTATAACAAAGTCCCCTGGTCGAGTATAACAAAGTTTTCAAATCGAGTATAACAAAGGCCCCTAGTCGAGTATAACAAAGTTTTCTAATCGAGTATAACAAAGGCCCCTGGTCGAGTATAACAAAGTCCTGTGATTAAGTATATCAAAGTCCTTTGATCGAGTATAACAAAGTCCCCTAACCAAGTATAACAAAGTCCCCTGGTCGAGAAAAACTAAGTCCCTGATCGAGTATAACAAAGGACCCTCATCGAGTATAGTAAAGTCCATTGGTCATATATAGGAAAGTCCATTGATCGAGTATGACAAAGTCCCCTGATCAAGTATGAGAAAGTCGCCTGATCGAGTATAACAAAGTCCCCTGATCGGGTATAACAAAGGCCCCTCATTGAGTATAACAAAGTCCATTGGTCAAGTATAAAAAAGTCCACTGGTGGAGTATAACAAAGTCCCCTGGTCGAGTATAACAAAGAGTTTTCTAATCGAGTATAACAAAGGCCCCTAATGAGAGCAACAAATCACTCTGATCAAGTATAAAGTCCCTGAACGAGGATAACAAAATTCCTAATCAGAGTATAACAAAGTCCCCTGATCGAATATAACATATCCCCTGATCGAGTAAAACAAAGTCCTCTGGTCGAGTATAAAAAAGTCCCCTTCTCGAGTATAACAAAGTCTCTAGATCGAGTATAACAAAGGCCCCTCATCGAGTATAACAAAGTCCATTGGTCAAGTATAAAAAGGTCCCGTGGTCGAGTATACAAAGTCCCCTTATCGAGTTTAACAAAGTCCCCTGGTCGAGTATAGCAAAGTCCCCTGATCGAGTATAACCAAGCCCCGTCATCATGTAAGGCCCTAATCAAGTATAACAAAGTCCCCTGATCAAGTATAACAAAGTCCCCTGATTAAGTATAACATATCCCCTGCTCGAGTATAACAAAGTCCTCTGGTCGAGTATAACAAAATCACCTGATCGATTATAACTAAGTCCCCTGGTCGAGTAAAACAAAGTCCCCTCATCGAGTATAGCAAAGTCCATTGGTCAAATATAGGAGAGTCCACTGATCGAGTATGACAAAGTCCCCTGATCAAGTATAAAAAAGTCCCCTGGTCGAGTATAACAAAGTCCCCTGATCGAGTATAACAAAGTCCCCTCGTCGAGTATAACAAAGGCCCCTTATCGAGTATAACAAAGTCCCCTGATTGAGTATAACAAATTCCCCTGATCGACTATAACAAAGTCCTCTGGTTGAGTATTACAAAGTCCCCTCATCGAGTATAACATATCCCCTGATCGAGTATAACAAAGTCCTCTGGTCGAGTATAAAAAAGTCCCCTGATCGAATATAACAAAGTCCCCTGGTCGAGTATAACAAAGTTTCTAATCGAGTATAACAAAGGCCCCTGGTCGAGTATAACAAAGTCCTCTGATCAAGTATAACAAAGTCCCTTGATCGAGTATAAAAAAGTCCCCTAATCAAGTATAACAGAGTCCCCTGATCCAGTATAACAAAGTCACAATTACAGAATTGTAACAAGGCCTTATCGAGTATAACAAGGTCCTGATTGAGTATAACAAATTTCTGATCAGGTATAACAAAGTCACTGAAGTTTGAGTATTGCTGAAGTCCCTGATCGAGTATAACATATCCCTGATCAGTATAAAAAAGTCCCTGATTAAATTGTATAACAAAGTCCCCTGATCGAGTAAAACAAAGGCCCCTCATCGAGTATAACAAAGTCCCCTGATCGATTATAACAAAGCCGCCTAATCGAGTATAACAAAGTCCCCCTGTCGAGTATAACAAAGTCCCCTGTTCGAGTCTAACATTAAGTCCCCTTATCGAGTATAACAAATTCCCTAATCGAGTGTAACAAAGTCCCCTTATCGAGCATAACAAAGTCCCCTGATCGAGTATAACAAAGGCCTCTGGTCGAGTATAACAATGTCCCCTGATCGAGTATAACAAAGGCCCCTCATCGAGTATAGCAAAGTCCTTTGGTTAAATATAGGAAAGTCCACACATCGAGTATAACAAAGTCTCCCGATCGAGTATAACAATGGCGTCTGCTCAAGTATGACAAAGTCCACTGATCAAGAATAAAAAAGTCCCCTGGTCGAGATTAACAAAGTCCCCTAATCGAGTATAACAAAGTCCCCTGGTCGAGTATAGCAAAGTCCTCTGGTCGAGTAAAACAAAGCCCCCTCATCGAGTTTAACAAAGGCCCCTAATCGAGAACAACAATTTCCCCTGATTGAGTATAACAAACTCCCCTGATCGAGTATAACAAAAGTCCCCTGATCGAGTATAACAAAGTCCCCTGATCGAGTAAGACAAAGTCCCCTGATCGATTATAACAAAGTCCCCTGATCGAGTATAAAAAAGCCCCCTAGACGAGTTTAACAAAGTCCGATGATCGAGTATAACAAAGTCCCCTGATCGAGTATAACAAAGTCCCCTGGTCCAGTATAACAAAGCCCCCTAATCGAGTAGAACAAATCCCCTGTTCGAGTATAACAAAGTCTCCAGGCCCAGTATAACAAAGTCCTCTGATCGAGTATAACAAAGTCACCTGAACGAGTATAACAAACTCACCTGATCGAGTATAACAAAGTCCCCTGGTGGAGTATAACAAAGTCCCATCATCGAGTATAACAAAAGCCCCTCATCGAGTATAACAAAGTCCATTGGTCAAGTATAAAAAAGTTCCCTGGTCGAATATAACAAAGTCCCCTAATCGAGTATAACAAAGTCCCCTGGTCGACTATAGCAAAGTCCCCTGGTCGAGTATAACAAAGCCCGTCATCAGAGTATAACAAAGGCCCTAATCGGAAATGCGAAGATCCAATGATAAAGGTATAACACGAGTGCCTGGTAGAGATAACAAAGTCCCCTGATCGAGTATAACAAAGACCCCTGCTCGAGTATAAAAATGTCCCCTGATCGAGTCCAAAAAAGGCCTTTAATCGAGTATAACAAAGTCCCTTGATCGAGTATAACAAAGGCCCCTGACCGAGTATATCAAAGTCCCCTCATCGAGTATAAGAAAGTCTTCTGATCGAGTATAACAAAGCCGCCTAATAGAGTATAACAAAGTCTCCTGTTCGAGTCTAACAAAGTCCCCTTATCGAGTATAACACATTCCCCTTATCGAGTATATCAAAGTCCCATTATCGAGTAAAACAAAGTCTTCTAATCGAGTATAACAAAGGCCCCTGGTCGAGTATAACAAAGTCCCCTGATCTAGTGTAACAAAAGTCCCCTAATCGAGTATAACAAAGTCTCCTAATCGAGAATAAAAATGTCCCCTGGTCCAGCATAACAAAGTCCCTGATCGAGTATAAAAAAGTCCCCTGGCCCAGTATAACAAAGTCCCTAGATCGAGCATACCAAAGTCCCCTGATCGATTATAACAAAGTCCCCCGGTCAGAGTATAGCAAGGCCTGATCAGTAGACCAAAGTCCCTGATCGGGCAACAAAGTCCTCGGCAGATTCTTGGTCCAGAGTGTAACAAAGTCCCCCTAACCGGAAGTATAAAAGTCCCCTAATCAAGAATAAAATGTCCCTGGTGCGGCGTAACAATAATGATCCTGATCGGTACCTAAAAAAAATCCCCTGTTGATATAACAAAGTCCCTAGATCGAGCATACCAAAAGTCCCTGATCGATTATAACAAAAGTCCCCCGGTCGAAAATTATAGCAAAGGGCCTGATCAGGTAGACAAAGTCCCTAATCGAGTATAACAAAAGTCCTAGTCCTAAGTATAACAAAGCCCCCTGGACGAGTATAACAAAAGTCCCTGAACCGAGTATAACAAAGTCCTCTGATCGAGTATAACATATCCCCTGATCGAGTATAACAAAGTCCCTGGTGGAGTATAACAAAGTCCCCTGGTCGAGTATAACAAAGTTTTCTAATCGAGGATAACAAAGGCCCCTGGCCGAGTATAACAAAGTCCTCTGATCAAGTATAACAAAGTCCCCTGATCGAGGATAACAAAGTCCCCTAATCAAGTATAACAAAGTACCCTGATCGAGTATAACATATCCCATGATCGAGTATAACAAAGTCCACTGGTCGCGTATAACAAAGTCCCCTGATCGAGTATAACAAAGGCCCCTCATCGAGTATAGCAAAGTCCATTGGTCAAATATAGGAAAGACCACTGATCGAGTATGACAAAGTCCCCTGATCAAGTATAAAAGAGTACCCTGGTCGAGTATAACAAAGTCCCTGATCGAGTATAACAAAGTCCCCTGGTCGAGTACGCTTAGGTGCAGTGCGAGTATAACAGCCTCGTAAAGGTATAACAAAAGGCCCCTAATCAGGTATAACCATGAGTCCACGGAACAGGTATAACAAAGTCCTCTGGTCGAATATAAAAAAGTCCCCTGGTCGAGTATAACAAAGTCCCCTAATCGAATAAAACAAAGTCCTCTGGTCGAGTATAAAAAAGTCCCCTGATCGAATATAACAAAGTCCCCTGCTCGAGTATAACAAAGTCCCCTGATCGAGTATAAGAAAGGCCCCTTATCGAGTATAACAAAGTCCGTTGGTCAAGTATAAAAAAGTCCCCTGGTCCAGTATAACAAAGCCCCCTGATCGAGTATAACATATCCCTTCATCGAGTATAACAACGTCTCCTGGCCCAGTTTAACAAAGACCCTAGATCGAGCATAAGAGAGTCCCCTAATCGATTATAACAAATTCTCCTGGTCGAGTATAACAAAGGGCCCTGATCGAGTAAGACAAAGTCCCCTGATCGAGCATAACAAAGTCCCCTGATCCTAGTATAACAAAGCCCCATGGACGAGTATAACATATCCCTTGATCGAGTATAACAAATTCCTCTGGTCGAGTATAACAAAGTACCCTCATCGAGTATAACAAAGTCCCCTTGTCGAGTATAGCAAAGTCCCCTGATCGAGTATAACAAAGGCCCCTCATCGAGTATAACATTGGTCATATATAGGAAAGTCCACTGATCGAGTATGACAAAGTCCCCTAATCAAGTTCAAAAAAGTCCCCTGGTCGTGTATAACAAAGTCCCCTGATCGAGTATAACAAAGTCCCCTGGACGAGTATAACATATCCCCTGATCGAGTATAACTAAGTCTTCTGGTCGAGTATAAAAAAGTCCCCTGATTGCGTATAACAAAGTCCCCTGGTCGTGTATAACAAAGTCCCCTAATCGAGTATAACAAAGGCCCCTCATTGAGTATAACAAAGTCCATTGGCCAAGTATAAAAAAGCCCCTGGTCGAGTATAACAAAGTCCCCTGATCGTGTATAACAAAGTCCCCTGGTCGAGTATAGCATATCCCCTGATCGAATATAACAAAGTCCCTGGTGGAGTATAACAAAGTCCCCTGATCGAATATAACAAATACTCCTGGTCGAGTGTAACAAAGTTTTCTAATCGAGTATAACAAAGTCCCCTGATCGAGAATAACATATCTCCTGATCGAGTATAATAAAGTCCTCTGGTCGAGTATAACAAAGTCCCCTCATCGAGTATAACAAAGTCCCCTTGTCGAGTATAACAATGTCCCCTGGTCGACTATAACAAAGGCCCCTCATCGAGTATAGCAAAGTCCATTGGTCAAATATAGGAAAGTCCACTCATCGAGTATAACAAAGTCTCCCGATCGAGTATAACAATGGCCTCTGGTCAAGTATGACAAAGTCCCCTGATCAAGTATAAAAAAGTCCCATGGTCGAGTATAACAAAGTCCCCTAATCGAGTATAACAAAGTCCCCTGGTCGACTATAGCAAATTCCCCTGATCGAGTTTAACAAAGCCCCTTCATCGAGTATAAAAGAGGCCCCTAATCGAGTATAACAAAGTCCCCTGGTGAGTATAACAAAGTCCCCTGATCAAGTATAACATATCCCCGGATTGAGTATAACAAAGTCGTCTT
>NW_024756303.1:0-2359 GCF_018991925.1 Homarus americanus
GAAAACCGCATTTGTCACCCCCATCCCCAAGGTGGATGACTGCACTGTGGGGGTTCAGTGGCCAACACCGCACCAGAATACTCATCGCTACAAGGCACCCTGGACAGGCTACAGGCATGGACTACAGAACACAAGGTCACCATCAACCACACCAAAACCGTAGTCATGCACATCAATACCGCCACCACTCCAGTGCAAGCCCCAGCAGTCAGAGTGGGTGCCCATCCTCTCCAGCTGGTGCAGTCTGCCAAACTCCTGGGTGTAACTATAGACAACAAACTTGACTGGAAGGCCCATGTAAATAACACAGTCAAGGCAGCCTCCTACCGTCTCTACATGCTACGACGACTTAGGTCACTTGGGACACCCACGCCAGAGCTGAGGACCATCTACAACGCTTTTATTCTCCCCAAACTAACGTATGCGTCACCCGCCTGGTCGTCTTCTCTCAACTCCATCCAACAACGTCAGCTAGAGAAGGTACAGAAGAGGGCCTACAGAATCATGCTCGGCGCAGAATACTCCGGCTACACCAACGCTCTCTCCACCCTGGAAATGCCATCCCTCAGTGACCTCCACCACCAAGCACTGGAAAGGTTTGGCAGGGGACTACTGCACCACTCTCGTCATCGCCACCTCCTGCCACCTGCAGCCCCCCACCCGACTGGCGCAGTCCGCCACTTCAACAAAATTCAGCCCATAAGAGCCCGCACTGATGGATATAAGAACAGCACCATCCCATCTTTTGTTTAAATATTAAACAACTCCTGATTTATGTACTGTACAGCCCTGTAAATGTATTCAATGCATATTATATCATTATGTTTAAATCGAATGTAAGTCTGTATATTTTCAGCCACCGGCTGCAACCCTATTAATAAACCGTTTATTATTATTATTATTACATACATATATGCATGCATGCATGTATGTATGTATGCATGCATGCATGCATGCATGTATGGATGGATGGATGGATGCATGCATGCATGCATGCATGCATGCATACATACATACGTACATACATACATACATACATACATGCACGCACGCACGCACGCACCCATCCATCCATCCATCCGTACGTATGTACGCACGTACGTACGTACATACATACATACATACATACATACATACGTACGTACGTACGTACAGTAAAGCAGTCAAATCATGTTGCATCGCTGAGGTACAATTGTACTATTACCAAGAGTGATCCAGTAAGTAAACCCCTACAACCCTTAACTGTATGAGTTAAGAGTTTGGTGCAGTGGTAGCCAGCCGTGTCAGCACTTCATTAACTTTTACCAAAGTCAGTTGGCGCATGCCCAAGCTTGGAGATAGACGGCTGCTCACCATCAACAATGCATGAAGAACTCTCCAGTAGTGCCTAATGAGACAGCAAGCAACGTGACTGCCCTCAACAACTGCACTCGTCAACATCGGATGACGTGCCACAGACGATATGAAGGAGTGACTCAACGAGGAAGTGACGCCATCGTGTGAGTGACGTCAACAGACGACGCCTGGATGCTGTAGTAATCGACCCTGTAACATCAGCTAAGGGTTCAGGTGATCTCCTTCAACTGCAGTACAAGTCCTCAATAACTATATCTTTATATAAGAGACTAAGTTGTGAGTGTCTTACTTAATGCAGAGTTTACCTTACCTCTACTCCAGATCACAGACACATACTAGTATTAATGTTTCACTTGAGACAATATCAACATTACTCAAACAACTGTTCACATTTAATGAAATATTTATATATCAAAGGTGATTATTAGGACTTGGATTCCTGGTTTGTAAGGGCAGCAACAACTGCCTTAAGTAAATGTGATCCCAGAGTAGATCCTTCTGATGAGTTAAAGATTAGTTGAGCCATAAATTTGTTTGACCATAACCAAACTTCGAAAGCCACCTGTACTTAGAGTTTTGGTGATGTTAAAAGTGTCAACACTTGGGAGGCTTTTAAGGAGGTTCGGAGAAAGACTGTTCTGTAGTACTGAAGAAAAGGCTCATCTATTTAGCCTTCTGATTGAACGTGATGAGGATTTCAATATTTATCCCCCCCCCCATACTGCAGGAATCTTCTCAGACTAAAACACCATAACTACTCAAATTGTTTCTGTGAACCTATCGTGATGGGCCTTACTGTCAATCGTCGATATAGACAAGGGGCCATTTTTCACGGACAGGTTGACAACACCTCAGTATCTATATTTATTGACACAGCAGATAAAGTTAACTTAAGTATAAAGATGTAAAGAGTCATTTATTTCCCTCCTTTATTAAATGGCTCAATGTTAGTTTACATAAATTAAAGGAATGTCTGCAACTAAGATCGAGATTAACAGGACGC
>NW_024756304.1:0-15866 GCF_018991925.1 Homarus americanus
CGTGTTTCGAAGCCGGTTTTGGTAAAACGTTGCTCTGATCACCTAAGCGGCACCGGAAGTCCCCATTAGTGGTTCATGGAGCCATCAGGTCGTTGAACAGGCTTTGTGTGAAATATAGTAGAGACTTGGACTGCTTCTATTGTCCTGGTGGCCCAGAGGTAGCATACCCCGGTCACAATTGTAAGATCGTGGGTTTGAATCCTGGTGGGGTGAGGTGTTGATTATATGTAGAAGTCCGCGTGCTTTATTGGGCTAATGAAATATATATGGATCCTCGTGTTTCGAAGCCGCATTTGGTAAAACGTTGCTCTGATCACCGAAGCGGCACGGGTGGTCCTCATTAAAGGTTCACGGCGCCAAAAGCTCGTTGAACAGGCTTTGTGTGAAATATAGCAGAGTCTAGGAATGCTTTTAGTGTCTTGGTGGCCCGGTCACAATTAGAAGATCGTGGGTTCGAATCCTGGTGGGGTGAGGTGTTGATTATATGAAGAAGTCCGCGTGCTTTATTAGGCTAATGAAATATATATGGATGCTCGTGTTTCGAAGCCGCATTTTGTAAAACGTTGCTCTGATCACCTAAGCGGCACGGGTGGTCCTCATTAGAGGTTAACGGTGCATTAAGCTCGTTGAACAGGCTTTGTGTGAAATATAGCAGAGTCTAGGAATGCTTTTAGTGTCCTGGTGGCCCAGAGGTAGCGATCCCCGGTCACAATTGGAAGATCGTGGGTTCGAATCCTGGTGGGGTGAGGTGTTGATTATATGAAGAAGTCCGCGTGCTTTATTGGGCTAATGAAATATATATGGATCCTCGTGTTTCGAAGCCGCATTTGGTAACACGTTGCTCTGATCACCTAAGCTGCAAGGGTGGTCCCCATTAGAGGTTCACGGCGCCAAAAGCTCGTTGAACAGGCTTTGTGCGAAACATAGCAGAGTCTAGGACTGCTTTTAGTGTCCTGGTGACCCAGAGGTAGCGTTCCCCGGTCACAATTAGAAGATCGTGGGTTCGAATCCTGGTGGGGTGAGGTTTTGATTATATGAAGAACTCCGCATGCTTTATTGGGCTAATGAAATATATATTGATCCTCGTGTTTCGAAGCCGCATTTGGTAAAACGTTGCTCTGATCACCTAAGCAGCACGGGTGGTCCCCAATAGTGGTTCACAGCGCCATAAGCTCGTTGAACAGGCTTTGTGTGAAATATAGCAGAGTCTAGGACTGCTTTTATTGTCCTAGTGGCCCAGAGGTAGCATTCACCGGTAACAATTATAAGATCGTGGGTTCAAATCCTGGTGGGGTGAGGTGTTGATTATATGTAGAAGTCTGTGTGCTTTATTGGGCTAATGAAATATATATGGATCCTCGTGTTTCGAAGCCGGATTTGGTAAAACGTTGCTCTGATCACCTAAGCGGCACGGGTGGTCCCCATTAGAGGTTCATGGACCCATAAGGTCGTTGAACAGGCTTTGTGTGAAATATAATAGAGACTTGGACTGCTTTTTTTGTCCTGGTGGCCCAGAGGTAGCATACCCCGGCCACAATTATAAGATCGTGGGTTTGAATCCTGGTGGGGTGAGGTATTGATTATATGTAGAAGTCCGAGTGCTTTATTGGGCTAATGAAATATATTTGGATCCTCGTGTTTCGAAGCCGCATTTGGAAAAACGTTGCTCTGATCACCTAAGCAGCACGGGTGGTCCCCATTAGAGGTTCATGGCGCCATAAGCTCGTTGAACAGGATATGTGTGGAATATAGCAGAGTGTAGGACTGCTTTTATTGTCCTGGTGGCCCAGAGGTAGCGTTCCCCGGTCACAATTAAAAGATCGTGGGTGCAAATCCTGGTGGGGTGAGGTTTTGATTATATGTAGAAGTCCGCGTGCTTTATTGGGCGATTGAAATATATATGGATCCTCGAGTTTCCAAGCCAGATTTGGTAAAACGTTGCTCTGATAACCTAAGCGGCACTGCTGGTCCCAATAAGAGGTTCACGGCGCCATATCCTCATTCAACAGGCTTTGTGTGAAATATAACAATCTAGGACTGCTTTTAGTTTCCTGGTGGTTCAGAGGCACCGTTCCCCAGTCACAATTAGAAGATCTTGAGTTCAAATCCTGGTGGGGTGAGGTGTTGATTATGTGTAGAAGTCCGCGTGCTTTATTGGGCTAATGAAATATATATGGATCCTCGTGTTTCGAAGCCGCATTTGGAAAAACATTGCTCTGATCACCTAAGCAGCACGGGTGGTCCCCATTAGATGTTCACGGCGCCATAATCTCGTTGAACAGGCTTTGTGTGAAATATAGCAGAGTCTAGGACTGCTTTTATTGTTCCTGGTGGCCCAGAGGTAGCGTCTCCCGGTCACAATTATAAGATCATGGGTTCAAATCCTGGTGGGATGAGGTGTTGATTATATGTAGAACTCCGCGTGCTTTATTGGCCTAATGAAATATATATGGATCCTCGTGTTTCGAAGCGGCATTTGGAAAAACGTTGCTCTGATCACTTAAGCGGCACGGGTGGTCCCCATTAGAGGTTCACGGCGCCAAAAGCTCGTTGAACAGGCTTTGTGTGAAACATAGCAGAGTCTAGGACTGCTTTTAGTGTCCTGGTGGCCCAGAGGTAGCGTTCCCCGGTCACAATTATAAGATCGTGGGTTTGAATCCTAGTGGGGTGAGGAATTGATTATATGTAGAAGTCCGAGTGCTTTATTGGGCTAATGAAATATATATGGATACTCGTGTTTCCAAGCCGGATATGGTAAAACGTTGCTCTGATCACCTAAGGGGCAAGGGTGGTCCCCATTAGAGATTCACGGCGCCATAAGGTCGTTGAACAGGCTTTGTGTGAAATATAGTAGAGGCTAGGACTGCTTTTATTGTCCTGGTGGCCCAGAGGTAGCATACCCCGGTCACAATTATACGATCGTGGGTTTGAATCCTGGTGGGGTGAGGTGTTGATTATATGTAGAAGTCCGAGTGCTTTATTGGGCTAATGAAATATATTTGGATCCTCGTGTTTCGGAGCCGCATTTGGAAAAACGTTGCTCTGATCACCCCTAAGCCTTGCAGGTGGTCCCCATTAGAGGTTCACGGTATATAGCTCGTTGAGAACAGGCTTTTGTGTGAAATATAGTAGAGTCTAGGACTGCTTTTGTTATTGTCCTGGTGGCGTAGAGGTAGCATACCCGGTCACAATTATAAGATCGTGGGTTTGAATCCTGGTGGGGTGAGGTGTTGATTATATGTAGAAGTCCGAGTGCTTTGGGCTAATAGGAAATATATTTGGATCCTCGTGTTTCGAAGCGCATTTGGAAAACGTTGCTCCTGATCACCTCAGCAACACGGGTGGGGTCCCCCATTAGAGTTCCGCAGCGCCATAAGCTCGTTGAACAGGATTTGTGTGAATTACAGCAGAGTGTAGGACTACTTTTATTGTCTGGTGGCCCAGAGGTAGCGTTCCCGGTCTGAATTATAAGATCGTGGAGTTCCAAATCACACCAGGTAGGTGAGGTGTTGATTATATGTAGAAGTCTGCGTGCTTTATTGGGCTAATGAAATATATATGGATCCTCGTGTTTAGAAGCAGGTTTTGGTAAAACGTTGCTCTGATCACCTAAGCGGCACCGGAAGTCCCCATTAGTGGTTCATGGAGCCATCAGGTCGTTGAACAGGCTTTGTGTGAAATATAGTAGAGACTTGGACTGCTTTTATTGTCCTGGTGGCCCAGAGGTAGCATACCCCGGTCACAATTATAAGATCGTGGGTTTGAATCCTGGTGGAGTGAGGTGTTGATTATATGTAGAAGTCCGCGTGCTTTATTGGGCTAATGAAATATATATGGATCCTCGTGTTTCGAAGCCGCATTTGGTAAAACGTTGCTCTGATCACCGAAGCGGCACGGGTGGTCCTCATTAAAGGTTCACGGCGCCAAAAGCTCGTTGAACAGGCTTTGTGTGAAATATAGCAGAGTCTAGGAATGCTTTTAGTGTCTTGGTGGCCCGGTCACAATTAGAAGATCGTGGGTTCGAATCCTGGTGGGGTGAGGTGTTGATTATATGAAGAAGTCCGCGTGCTTTATTAGGCTAATGAAATATATATGGATGCTCGTGTTTCGAAGCCGCATTTTGTAAAACGTTGCTCTGATCACCTAAGCGGCACGGGTGGTCCTCATTAGAGGTTAACGGTGCCTTAAGCTCGTTGAACAGGCTTTGTGTGAAATATAGCAGAGTCTAGGAATACTTTTAGTGTCCTGGTGGCCCAGAGGTAGCGATCCCCGGTCACAATTAGAAGATCGTGGGTTCGAATCCTGGTAGAATGAGGTATTGATTATATAGAGAGAATCCACGTAGCTATTGGGCTAATGGAAATATATATGGATCCTCGTGTTTCGAAGCCGCATTTGGTAAAACATTTGCTCTGATCCACCTAAGCGGCACGAGGTGAAGGGTCCCCTATATTGGTTCACAGCGCCATAAAGCTCGTTGAACAGGTTTTTGTGTGAAATATAGCAGAGTCAGGACTGCTTTATTGTCCTGGTATGGCCCAGAGTAGCGTTCCCGTCACAATTTGAATCGTGGGTTCAAATCCTGAGTGGGGTGAGGTGTTGATTATATGTAGAAGTCCGCGTGCTTTATTGGGCTAATGAAATATAGATGGATCCTCGTGTTTCGAAGCCGGATTTGGTAAAACGTTGCTCTGATCGCCTAAGTGGCACGGATGGTCCCCATTAGAGGTTCACGGCTCCAGAAGCTCGTTGAACAGGCTTTGTGTGAAATATAGCAGAGTTTAGGACTGCTTTTATGTTCCTGGTGGCCCAGAGGTAGCGTTCCCCGGTCACAATTATAAGATGGTGGGTTCAAATCCTGGTGGGGTGAGATGTTGATTATATGTAGAAGTCCGCGTGCTTTATTGGGCTAATGAAATATATATGGATCTTCGTGTTTCCAAGCCGGATTTGGTAAAACGTTGCTCTGATCACCTAAGCGGCACGGGTGGTCCCCATTAGAGGTTCACGGCGCCATAAGCTCGTTAAACAGGCTTTGTGTGAAATATAGTAGAGTCTAGGACTGCTTTTATTGTCCTGGTGGCCCAGAGGTGGCGTTCCCCGGTCACAATTATAAGATCGTGGGTTCAAATCCTGGTGGGGTGAGGTGTTGATTATATGTAGAAGTCCGCGTGCTTTATTGGGCTAATGAAATATATGGATCCTCGTGTTTCGAAGCCGCATTTGGTAAAACGTTGCTCTGATCATCTAAGCGGCACGGGTGGTCCCCATTAGAGGTTCACGGCGCCATTAGCTCGTTAAACAGGCTTTGTGTGAAATATAGCAGAGTCTAGGACTGCTTTTTATTGTCCTAGTGGCCCAGAGGTAGCATTCACGGTAACAATTATAAGATCGTGGGTTTTGAAGATCCTGGTGGGGTGAGGTGTTGATTATATGTAAGTCCGAGAGTGCTTTATTGGAGTAATGAAATATATTTGGATCCTGTTTTCAGAAACGCATTTGGAAAAACGTTGCTCTGATCACCTAAGCAGCACGGGTGGTCCCCATTAGAGGTTCATGGCGCCATAAGCTCGTTGAACAGGATATGTGTGGAATATAGCAGAGTGTAGGACTGCTTTTATTGTCCTGGTGGCCCAGAGGTAGCGTTCCCCGGTCACAATTAAAAGATCGTGGGTTCAAATCCTGGTGGGGTGAGGTTTTGATTATATGTAGAAGTCCGCGTGCTTTATTGGGCGATTGAAATATATATGGATCCTCGAGTTTCCAAGCCAGATTTGGTAAAACGTTGCTCTGATACCCTAAGCGGCACTGCTGGTCCCAATAAGAGGTTCACGGTGCCATATGCTCATTCAACAGGCTTTGTGTGAAATATAACAATCTAGGACTGCTTTTAGTTTCCTGGTGGTTCAGAGGCACCGTTCCCCGGTCACAGTTATAAGATCATGGGTTCAAATCCTTGTGGGGTGAGGTGTTGATTATATGTTGAAGTCTGCGTGCTTCATTGGGATAATGAAATATATATGGATCCTCGTGTTTCGAAGCCGCATTTGGAAAAACATTGCTCTGATCACCTAAGCAGCACGGGTGGTCCCCATTAGAGGTTCACGGCGCCATAATCTCGTTGAACAGGCTTTGTGTGAAATATAGCAGAGTCTAGGACTGCTTTTATTGTTCCTGGTGGCCCAGAGGTAGCGTCTCCCGGTCACAATTATAAGATCGTGGGTTCAAATCCTGGTGGGATGAGGTGTTGATTATATGTAGAACTCCGCATGCTTTATTGGCCTAATGAAATATATATGGATCTCGTGTTTCGAAGCCACCTTTTGGAAAAACAGTATGCGATCCACCTAAGCAGCGGGTGGTCCCCATTAGAGGTTCGAGCGCCATAATCACCGTTGAACAGGCTTTGTGTGAAATATAACAGAGTCTAGGACTAACTTTTATTGTTCCTGTGAGTGGCCCAGAGAGTGGCGTCTCCCGGTCACAATTATAAGATCGTGGGTTCAAATCCTGGTGGGATGAGGTGTTGATTATATGTAGAACTCCGCGTGCTTTATTGGCCTAATGAAATATATATGGATCCTCGTGTTTCGAAGGCGCATTTGGAAAAACGTTGCTCTGATCACTTAAGCGGCACGGGTGGTCCCCATTTGAGGTTCACGGCGCCAAAAGCTCGTTGAACAGGCTTTGTGTGAAACATAGCAGAGTCTAGGACTGCTTTTAGTGTCCTGGTGGCCCAGAGGTAGCGTTCCCCGGTCACAATTATAAGATCGTGGGTTTGAATCCTAGTGGGGTGAGGTATTGATTATATGTAGAAGTCCGAGTGCTTTATTGGGCTAATAAAAATATATATGGATACTCGTGTTTCCAAGCGGGATATGGTAAAAGCGTTGTCTGATCACCCTAAGGGGGGCAAGGTGGTCCCCATTAGAGATTCTGACGCCATAAGGTCGTTGAATAGGCTTTGTGTGAAATATAGTAGAGGCTAGGGCCTTCTTTTATTGTCCTGGTGGCCCAGAGGTAGCATACCCCGGTCCACAATTATAGATCGTGGGTTTGAATCCTGGTGGGGTGAGGTGTGAGTTATATGTGTAGAAGTCCGAAATTGCTTTATTGGGCTAATGAAATATATTTGGATCTCGTGTTTGACGCATTTTGGAAGCGTTGCTCTGATCACCTAAGCAGCACGGGTGGTCCCCATTAGAGTTCACAGGCGCCATAAGCTCGTTGAACAGGCTTTGTGTGAAAATATAGTAGAGTCTAGGACTGCTTTTAATGTCCTGGTGGCCCAGAGGTAGCATACCCCGGTCACAATTATAAGATCGTGGGTTTGAATCCTGGTGGGGTGAGGTGTTGATTATATGTAGAAGTTCGAGTGCTTTATTGGGCTGATGAAATATATTTGGTTCCTCGTGTTTCGAAGCCGCATTTAAAAAAACGTTGCTCTGATCACCTAAGCAGCACGGGTGGTCCCCATTAGAGGTTCACGGCGCCATAAGCTCGTTGAACAGGCTTTGTGTGAAATATAGCAGAGTCTAGGACTGTTTTTATTGTCCTGGTGGCCCAGAGGTAGCGTTCCCCGGACACAATTATAAGATCGTGGGTTCAAATCCTGGTGGGGTGAGGTGTTGATTAAATGTAGAAGTCCGCGTGCTTTATTGGGATAATGAAATATATATGGATCCTTCTTGTTTCGAACCCGCATTTGGTAAAATGTTGGTCTGATCACCTAAGCGGCACCTGGTCCCCATTAGAGGTTCACGGCGCTATTAGCTCGTTGAACAGGCTTTGTGTGTAGAAATATAGCAGAGTCTAGGACTGCTTTTTATTGTCCTGGTGGCCCAGAGGTAAAGGTCCCCCGGTCACAATTATAAGATCGTGGTTCAAATCCTGGTGGGGTGAGGTGTTGATTATATGGGAAGTCCCGTACATATTACTGAAATATATATGGATCCTCGTAATTTCTGAAGCCGCATTCGGTAAAAACGTTGCTCTGATCACCTGGGCGGCACGTAAGATCCCCATTAGAGGTTCACGCGCCTACAAGCTCGTTGAACAGGCTTTGTGTGAAATATAGCAGAGTCTAGGACTGCTTTTATTGTCCTTGTGGCCCAGAGGTAGCGTTCCCCGGACACAATTATAAGATCGTGGGTTCAAATCCTGGTGGGGTGAGTTGTTGATTAAATGTAGAAGTCCGCGTGCTTTATTGGGATAATGAAATATATATGGATCCTTCTTGTTTCGAAGCCGCATTTGGTAAAATGTTGGTCTGATCACCTAAGCGCCACTCGTGGTCTCCATTAGAGGTTCACGGCGCCATTAGCTCGTTGAACAGGCTGTGTGTGAAATATAGCAGAGTCTAGGACTGCTTTTATTGTCCTGGTGGCCCAGAGGTAGCATTCCCCGGTCACAATTTAAGATCGTGGGTTCAAATCCTGGTGGCGTGAGGTGTTGATTAAATGTAGAAGTCCGCGTGCTTTTTTGGGCTAATGAAATATACATGGATCCTCGGGTTTCGAAACCGGATTTGGTAAAACGTTGCTTTGATCACCTAAGCGGCACGGGTGGTCCCCATTAGAGGTTCATGGCGTCATAAGGTCGTTGAACAGGCTTTGTGTGAAATATAGCAGAGTCTAGGACTGCTTTTATTGTCCTGGTGGCCCAGAGGTAGCGTTCGCCGGTCACAATTATAAGATCGTGGGTTCAAATCCTGGTGGGGTGAGGTGTTGATTAAATGTAGAAGTCCGCGTGCTTTATTGGGATAATGAAATATATATGGATCCTTCTTGTTTCGAAGCTGCATTTGGTAAAATGTTGGTCTGATCATCTAAGCGGCACTCGTGGTCCCCATTAGAGGTTCACGGCGCCATAAGCTCGTTGAACAGGCTTTGTGTGCAATATAGCAGAGTCTAGGACTGCTTTTATTGTCCTAGTGGCCCAGAGGTAGCGTTCCCCGGTCACAATTATAAGATCGTGGGTTCAAATCCTGGTGGGGTGAGGTGTTGATTATATGTAGAAGTCCGCGTGCTTTATTGGGCTAATGAAATATATATAGATCCTCGTGTTTCGAAGCCAGATTTGGTAAAACGTTGCCCTGATCACCTAAGCGGCACGGGTGGTCCCCATTAGAGGTTCATGGCGCCATAAGGTCGTTGAACAGGCTTTGTGTGAAATATAGTAGAGTTTAGGACTGCTTTTATTGTCCTGGTGGCCCAGAGGTAGCATACCCCGGTCACAATTATAAGATCGTGGGTTTGAATCCTGGTAGGGTGAGGTGTTGATTATATGTAGAAGTCCAAGTGATTTATTGGGCTAATGAAATATTTATGGATCCTCCTTGTTTCGAAGCCGGATTTGGTAAAACGTTGCTCTGATCACCTAAGCGGCATGGGTGGTCCCCATTAGAGGTTCACGATGCCATAAGCAAGTTGAACAGGCTTTGTGTGAAATATAGCAGAGTCTAGGAATGCTTTTATTGTCCTGGTGGCCCAGAGGTAGCGTCCCCCGGTCACAATTATAAGATCGTGGGTTCAAATCCTGGTGGGGTGAGGTGTTGATTATATGTAGAAGTCCGCCTGCTATATTGGGCTAATGAAATATATATGGATCCTCGTGTTTCGAAGCCGCATTCGGTAAAACGTTGCTCTGATCACCTAAGTGGCACGGGTGGTCCCCATTAAAGGTTCACGGCGCCATAAGCTCGTTGAACAGGCTTTGTGTGAAATATAGCAGAGTCTAGGACTGCTTTTATTGTCCTAGTGGCCCAGAGTTGGCGTTTCCCGGTCACAATTATAAGATCGTGGGTTCAAATCCTGGTAGGGTGAGGTGTTGATTATATGTAAAAGTCCGCGTGCTTTATTGGGCTAATGAAATATATATGGATCCTCGTGTTTCGAAACCGGATTTGGTAAAACGTTGCTCTGATCACCTAAGTGGCACGGGTGGTCCCTATTAGAGGTTCATGGCGCCATAAGGTCGTTGAACAGGCTTTGTGTGAAATATAGTAGAGTCTAGGACTGCTTTTATTGTCCTGGTGGCCCAGAGGTAGCGTTCCCCGGTCACAATTATAAGATCGTGGCTTCAAATCCTGGTGGGGTGAGGCTTTGATTATATGTAGAAGTCTGCGTGCTTTATTGGACTAATGAAATATATATGGATCCTCGGGTTTCGAAGCCGCATTTGGTTAAACGTTGCTCTGATCACCTAAGCGGCACGGGTGGTCCCCTATAGTGGTTCACAGCGCCGTAAGCTCGTTGAACAGGCTTTGTGTGAAATATAGTAGAGTCTAGCACTGCTTTTATTGTCCTAGTGGCCCAGAGGTAGCATTCCCCGGTCACAATTATAAGATCGTGGGTTCAAATCCTGGTGGGGTGAGGCTTTGATTATATGTAGAAGTCCGCGTGCTTTATTGGGCTAATGAAATATATATGGATCCTTCTTGTTTCGAAGCCGCATTTGGTAAAATGTTGGTCTGATCACCTAAGCAGCATGGGTGGTCCCCATTAGAGGTTCACGGCGCCATAAGCTCGTTGAACAGGCTTTGTGTGAAATATAGCAGAGTCTAGGACTGCTTTTATTGTCCTGGTGGCCCAGAGGTAGAGTCCCCCGGTCACAATTATAAGATCGTGGGTTCAAATCCTGGTGGGGTGAGGTGTTGATTATATGTAGAAGTCCGCCTGCTATATTGGGCTAATGAAATATATATGGATCCGCGTGTTTCGAAGCTGCATTTGGTAAAACGTTGCTCTGATCACCTAAGCGGCACGGGTGGTCCCCATTAGAGGTTCACGGCGCCAAAAGCTCGTTGAACAGTCTTTGTGTGAAATATAGCAGAGTCTAGGACTGCTTTTAGTGTCCTGGTGGCCCAGAGGTAGCATTCCCCGGTCACAATTATAAGATCGTTGGTTCAAATCCTGGTGGGGTGAGGTGTTGATTATATGTAGATGTCCTCGTGCTTTATTGGGCTAATCAAATATATATGGATCCTCATGTTTCGAAGCCGCATTTGGTTAAGCGTTGCTCTGATCACCTAAGCGGCACGGGTGGTCCCCATTAGAGGTTCACGGCGCCATAAGCTCGTTGAACAGGCTTTGTGTGAAATATAGCAGAGTCTAGGACTGCTTTTATTGTCCTGGTGGCCCAGAGGTAGCATTCCCCGGTCACAATTATAAGATCGTGGGTTCAAATCCTGGTGGGGTGAGGGGATGATTAAATGTAGAAGTCCGCGTGCTTTATTGGGATAATAAAATATATATGGATCCTTCTTGTTTCGAAGCCTCATTTGGTAAAATGTTGGTCTGATCACCTAAGCGGCACTCGTGGTCGCCATTAGAGGTTCACGGCGCCATAAGCTCGTTGAACAAGCTTTGTGTGAAATATAGCAGAGTCTAGGACTGCTTTTATTGTCCTAGTGGCCCAGAGGTAGCGTTTCCCGGTCACAATTATAAGATCGTGGGTTCAAATCCTGGTAGGTTGAGGTGTTGATTATATGTAAAAGTCCGCGTGCTTTATTGGGCTAATGAAATATATATGGATCCTCGTGTTTCGAAACCGGATTTGGTAAAACGTTGCTCTGATCACCTAAGCGGCACGGGTGGTCCCCATTAGAGGATCATGGCGCCATAAGGTCGTTGAAGAGGCTTTGTGTGAAATATAGTAGAGTCTAGGACTGCTTTTATTGTCCTGGTGGCCCAGAGGTAGCGTTCCCCGGTCACAATTATAAGATCATGGCTTCAAATCCTGATGGGGTGAGGCTTTGATTATATGTAGAAGTCTGCGTGCTTTATTGGACTAATGAAATATATATGGATCCTCGGGTTTCGAAGCCGCATTTGGTTAAACGTTGCTCTGATCACCTAAGCGGCACGGGTGGTCCCATATAGTGGTTCACAGCGCCGTAAGCTCGTTGAACAGGCTTTGTGTTAAATATAGTAGAGTCTAGCACTGCTTTTATTGTCCTGGTGGCCCAGAGGTAGAGTCCCCCAGTCACAATTATAAGATTGTGGGTTCAAATCCTGGTGGGGTGAGGTGTTGATTATATGTAGAAGGCCGCGTGCTTTAATGGTCTAATGAAATATATATGGATCCACGGGTTTCGAAGCCACATTTAGTAAAACGTTGCTCTGATCACCTAAGCGGCACGGGGGGTCCCCATTAGATGTTCACGGCGTCATAAGCTCGTTGAACAGGCTTTGTGTGAAATATAGCAGAGTCTAGGAATGCTTTTAATGTCCTGGTGGGCCAGAGGTAGCGTTCCCCGGTCACAATTAGAAGATCGTGGGTTCGAATCCTGGTGGGGTGAGGTGTTGATTATATGAAGAAGTCCGCATGCTTTATTGGGCTAATGAAATATATATGGATCCTCGTGTTTCGAAGCCGCATTTGGTAAAACGTTGCTCTGATCACCTAAGCGGCATGGGTGGTCCCCATTAGAGGTCACAGCGCCATAAGCTCGTTGAACAGGCTTTGTGTGAAATATAGCAGAGTCTAGGACTGCTTTTAGTGTCCTGGTGGCCCAGAGGTAGCGTTCCCCGGTCACAATTAGAAGATCGTGGGTTCGAATCCTGGTGGGGTGAGGTGTTGATTATATGTAGAAGTCCGCGTGCTTTATTGGGCTAATGAAATATATATGGATCCTCGTGTTTCGAAGCCGCATTTGGTAAAACGTTGCTCTGATCACCTAAGCGGCACGGGTGGTCCCCATTAGAGGTTCACGGTGCCATAAGCAAGTTGAACAGGCTTTGTGTGAAATATAGCAGAGTCTAGGAATGCTTTTATTGTCCTGGAGGCCAAGAGGTAGCGTCCCCCGGTCACAATTATAAGATCGTGGGTTCAAATCCTGGTGGGGTGAGGTGCTGATTATATGTAGAAGTCAGCGTGCTATATTGGGCTAATGAAATATATCTGGATCCTCGTGTTTCGAAGCCGCATTCGGTAAAACGTTGCTCTGATCACCTAAGTGGCACGGGTGGTCCCCATTAGAGGTTCACGGCGCCATAAGCTCGTTGAACAGGCTTTGTGTGAAATATAGCAGAGTCTAGGACTGCTTTTATTGTCCTAGTGGCCCAGAGGTAGCGTTTCCCGGTCCCAATTATAAGATCGTGGGTTCAAATCCTGGTGGGGTGAGGTGTTGATTAAATGTAGAAGTCCGCGTGCTTTATTGGGATAATAAAATATATATGGATCCTTCTTGTTTCGAAGCCGCATTTGGTAAAATGTTGGTCTGATCACCTAAGCGGCACTCGTGGTCCCCATTAGAGGTTCACGGCGCCATAAGGTCGTTGAACAGGCTTTGTGTGAAATATAGCAGAGTCTAGGACTGCTTTTATTGTCCTGTTGGCCCAGAGGTAGCATTCCCCGGACACAATTATAAGATCGTGGGTTCAAATCCTGGTGGGGTGAGGTGTTGATTAAATGTTGAAGTCCGCGTGCTTTATTGGGCTTATGAAATATACATGGATCCTCGGGTTTCGAAGCCGCATTTGGTAAAATGTTGCTCTGATCACCTAAGCGGCACGGGTGGTCCCCATTAGAGGTTCACGGCGCCATAAGCTCGTTGAACAGGCTTTGTGTGAAATATAGCAGAGTCTAGGAATGCTTTTAGTGTCCTGGTGGCCCAGAGGTAGCGTTCCCCGTCACAATTAGAAGATCGTGGGTTCGAATCCTAGTGGGGTGAGGTGTTGATTATATGAAGTAGTCCGCGTGCTTTATTGGGCTAATGAAATATATATGGATCCTCATGTTTCGAAGCCGCATTTGGTTAGGCGTTGCTCTGATCACCTAAGCGGCACGGGTGGTCCCCATTAGAGGATCACGGCGCCATAAGCTCGTTGAACAGGCTTTGTGTGAAATATAGCAGAGTCTAGGACTACTTTTATTGTCCTGGTGTCCCAGAGGTAGCATTCCCCGGCCACAATTATAAGATCGTGGGTTCAAATCCTGGTGGGGTGAGGTGTTGATTATATGTAGAAGTCTGCGTGCTTTATTGGGCTAATGAAAATTATATGGATCCTCGGGTTTCGAAGCCGCATTTGGCAAAACGTTACTCTGATCACCTAAGCGGCACGGGTGGTCCCCATTAGAGGTTCACGGCGCCATAAGCTCGTTGAACATGCTTTGTGTGAAATATACCAGAGTCTAGGAATGCTTTTAGTGTCCTGGTGGGCCAGAGGTAGCGTTCCCCGGTCACAATTAGAAGATCGTGGGTTCGAATCCTGGTGGGGTGAGGTGTTGATTATATGAAGAAGTCCGCGTGCCTTATTGGGCGAATGAAATATATATGGATCCTCGTGTTTCGAAGCCGCATTTGGTAAAACGTTGCTCTGATCACCTAAGCGGCATGGGTGGTCCCCATTAGAGGTTCACGGCGCCATAAGCTCGTTGAACAGGCTTTGTGTGAAATATAGTAGAGTCTAGGACTGCTTTTATTGTCCTGTTGGCCCAGAGGTAGCATACCCCGATCACAATTATAAGATCGTGGGTTTGAATCCTGGTAGGGTGAGGTGTTGATTATATGTAGAAGTCCGAGTGATTTATTGGGCTAATGAAATATTTATGGATCGTCCTTGTTTCGAAGCCGGATTTGGTAAAACGTTGCTCTGATCACCTAAACGGCATGGGTGGTCCCCATTATAGGTTCACGGTGCCATAAGCAAGTTGAACAGGCTTTGTGTGAAATATAGCAGAGTCTAGGAATGCTTTTATTGTCCTGGTGGCCCAGAGGTAGCGTCCCCCGGTCACAATTATAAGATCGTGGGTTCAAATCCTGGTGGGGTGAGGTGTTGATTATATGTAGAAGTCCGCGTGCTATATTGGGCTAATGAAATATATATGGATCCTCGTGTTTCGAAGCCGCATTCGGTAAAACGTTGCCTGGATCACCTAAGTGGCACGGGTGGTCCCCATTAGAGTTCACGGCCATAAGCTCGCTGAACAGGCTTGTGTGAAATATAGCAGAGTCTAGACTGCTTTATTGTCCTGGTACCAGGAGGTAGCGCTCCCTTTATCATACCAGTAAGATCGCGGGTTCAAATCCTGTAAGAGGTAAGCGACCAAATGTAGAAGTCCCAAGGCAGTTTTATTGGGATAATAAAATATATATGGATCCTTCTTGTTTCGAAGCCGCATTTGGTAAAATGTTGGTCTGATCACCTAAGCGGCACTCGTGGTCCCCATTAGAGGTTCACGGCGCCATTAGCTCGTTGAACAGGCTGTGTGTGAAATATAGCAGAGTCTAGGACTGCTTTTATTGTCCTGGTGGCCCAGAGGTAGCATTCCCCGGTCACAATTTAAGATCGTGGGTTCAAATCCTGGTGGCGTGAGGTGTTGATTAAATGTAGAAGTCCGCGTGCTTTTTTGGGCTAATGAAATATACATGGATCCTCGGCTTTCGAAACCGGATTTGGTAAAACGTTGCTCTGATCACCTAAGCGGCACGGGTGGTCCCCATTAGAGGTTCATGGCGCCATAAGGTCGTTGAACAGGCTTTGTGTGAAATATAGCAGAGTCTAGGACTGCTTTTATTGTCCTGGTGGCCCAGAGGTAGCGTTCGCCGGTCACAATTATAAGATCGTGGGTTCAAATCCTGGTGGGGTGAGGTGTTGATTAAATGTAGAAGTCCGCGTGCTTTATTGGGGTAATGAAATATATATGGATCCTTCTTGTTTCGAAGCTGCATTTGGTAAAATGTTGGTCTGATCATCTAAGCGGCACTCGTGGTCCCCATTAGAGGTTCACGGCGCCATAAGCTCGTTGAACAGGCTTTGTGTGCAATATAGCAGAGTCTAGGACTGCTTTTATTGTCCTAGTGGCCCAGAGGTAGCGTCTCCCGGTCACAATTATAAGATCGTGGGTTCAAATCCTGGTGG
>NW_024756305.1:0-13897 GCF_018991925.1 Homarus americanus
GTACTGGGGCTTCATACCAGCTGGATTCGGTAAAATGCTACTGACACCACATACGAGGCACGGGCAGTTTCCCAATGAGGTTCACGGCGCCATCAGCTCGATGAACAGGCTTTGTGGAAATATAACAGAGTCTAGAACTGCGTTTAGTGTCCTGGTTAGCTGTAAGCGCTCTCTCTACCTCACCCAGTAGGTCGAGGGTTCGATTCTTGCTGGTGAGGTCGTTGATTATATGTTCAAAGTCCGTGGTTATATGGACTTAAATGAGTATATATATATATATATATATATATATATATATATATATATATATATATATATATATATATATATATTATATATATATATATATATATTACATATAAATTAGAACACATTAGCATCGACATAAAAGCTATCTTCATTATCCCTGCATAGATAACGATGGAATTTTATTCAGGTAAAAGAATCCTTTCCACTCAGGTAAAAGTAAAAATTTTAAAGATGAATATGTCGGATCCTTTTAGCTCAGTTTCAGTCATCTATTATTGATACTACTCTGTGTGTGTTTGTGTGTTTACTTACCATTATAAAGGTTTTCCTCAGGGGAAGAGAAGCGGTATTACTACGTTGATGGCCATCTTGAACTCTCCCTGACCTCCCTCGGAGTCTAGCCTAGGTCGAGGCCCACATCCGAGTTTGAGCTGTCTGTGTTGAGGTCGTACTTGGAGCTGTGTTGAAGAGTCGTACTTGACTGTGAGGTCTGGGTTGCAAGTACTCTTGCATGGATTTTACATGTCCGGCTTACAGTGGGTTAGTATTGTCATTGTCTTGTGGGAAGCTTAGTTTGACTGCTCGCTTTATCTCCGTGTCTTATACAGCTTAAGTCTCCAACTTGTTCACCAACTCAGAATTTACAAGAGCCAACTATTGTAACACTTTGTTGATCTTATTTGGCTCATTGTTTACAAGGCCAACTATTGTAAAACTTTATTGATCTTATTTGGCTCATTAGTTTAAGAGCCAACTATTGTAAACTTTATTGATCTTATTTGGTTCATTAGTTTACAGAGCCAACTATTGTAAAACGTTATTAATCTTATTTGTTATTAGTTTACAAGAGCCAACTCTTGTAAAACTTATTGATCTTATTTGGTTCATTAGTTTACAAGAGCCAACTCTTGTAAAACTTTATTGATCTTATTTGGTTCATTAGTTTACAAGAGCCAACTATTGTAAACTTTATTAATCTTATTTGGTTTATTAGTTTACAAGAGCCAACTCTTGTAAACTTATTGATCTTATTTGGTTCATTGGTTTACAAGAGCCAACTCTTAAAAACTTTATTGATCTTATTTGGCTCATTGGTTTACAAGGCCAACTCTTGTAAAAACTTTATTGATCTTATTTGGCTCATTAGTTTACAAAGCCAACTCTTGTAAACTTTATTGATCTTATTTGGCTCATTAAATCTGTTCTCGTGGCTGAATTTCGGCTTTATTTTTTTTTTTGCAACGCCAACTCCTGTAATGAGATATAAATTTTGTCTTTTTATTTTGTTTAATTGTTTTCAGTCAGATAAAACAAACAGTTGACTCATTAATTTTCAACACATCTGTTTATCCCTGTTGTTTAGATGAGACGAAATGTTTCGTCTTTTACGGAACAAAATTTTTCTGGGTAATTTTTTGAGAATGTTTTGAGAATATATACAGTCTTAAGTAAACATATCAGCCAGAATCGCCTACCCACCTCACACAAATCATTGACAGATAATATGAATATATTTTTCTTTGTCTGTTACTGCTGTTACTAGAGAGAAACACAGTCGGCGTAAAGGCAGGAGTCGAGAAGCCCTCAGGCATACTGGGACTCAAAAGGCCAGTCTTAGGGGAAAAATTCACTTTAATGCGATCAAGGACAACTGAGAGCCAGTAGGTATATATATACACGTTTCAAAGGGGAGAAATGTTTTAAGTGTCAACAATGGAGGGAGGAGCCACGCCAGGGCACCAGGATCTCACAGCCTTTAACACTTCGGGAATTTTTCTCGCACACAAGAATTCTGAGCCCTTGAAGACGTGTATGGTATTCTTAGGGACGGTTCACTTTATCTCTGCAGGAGAACTTTAAAAGGAGGAAAGATACAATTATAGACTTTTAAAGGTTTGGGAGATCTTCTGTAGTAAGATTCTGAAGGAGAGATAATGTCTGCCATGGTGTTATCATCTCGAGAACTTGTAGGTGTTAAGTGTATTATAAGGATTTTCTCTCGGTAGCTTTCAGGTTTCGTCATGTAGGCCCTCTGCCCTGGTTGAGAGGTAATGTCTGGGGCCGATCTTTCACATCACCCTAAGGAAAAGAGAAGAGATGAGGAATTAGCATTAATACTAACAATAATGAAACGATAAAGAACAATAACAATAAAATTTTAGAATAATTTATCTATTTATCTGTCCGGCTGTCTATCTATTTGTTTATCTGCAGTTATGGTGTTTGAACCGTAACCCGACCACTGAACTGTTTTATCCCGCCACGTATATGATCATCGGTGGTACGTCGCAGTGGGTCCTGTTGCTCGGTGTTAAAATGTTGAGTCTGACCGTCGGGCGAGCCTGTACACAGCTTGCCGCCACAGTGACTGTTAACCAGCGGCTGGTCGTGATATTTATAAAACAAACACCATTGTAATCATAGACGAACTTTACAAACATTTTATCTCATCTCGTTCACCATAAATCACCGACTACAATCAACATACCGACAAAACTCAGGTCAGTTACCGATCTGTCTTTATAAGTGATTTCGATGACGTCGCATGTGGTGTAATGTGCGAGCGCCAACACATACAGATTGTGTGGAGGTCCAGTGACCAGGAACTGGGGAAATACCCGATTCGTAGACAGGTATTGTACGGCAGGACGGGGTTGGGGGGAGGGGGTACTGACTGCCAGGAGTAGATGGAGAACAGAATACGGGTGATACCGCCATCACTAGGCTGTTACTACTTCCCTGAACGAGGGACAGTAGTTCCTGCCGGTGATCTCCACCTCACTCTCCTCCTCCAACACCGCCGCCATCAGCCTTTGAAGGTGCCCTGGAGATTACCAACGTACATTGTTCAGTACAGAACACTATGGGACATAGTACACTTACACAGTTTAAAATGGACGAATTTTAGGTTAATTGTAGTAACATAAAATTACTCAGTACAGTGTATTTCTGATTTATTAAAAGAAAACAGTAAGATAACGTTTACTACCAGAAACTGTGATGATCCACACACACACACGCTATACACACGCTCATACACAGTTTCATTATAGCTTCACACATTCATATACATACTTATATTTCACATATATACACACACACACGGAACATTAGTACAGCTTAGCATCATAATTAACCTTAAATCATCCAATATTCATCAGTTGTCAAAAATCAAACATTATATATCATTTGTGGTTAAAATCATTACCATCATTACACTGCGCACACTGATGACCAACCTCATACTAATAATTAATATGCAAATAAGATACGTATAATTTGTCTCTACTTTTTATTTATCTATTTAATACTTTCGTAATTTGTGATTGCTAATTGGGGTTAATATTACTGAAAAATTTGCATGTGTATTATTACTTTTTGATGTTTTTGTTGTGTTGTACAGTTGTGTTGTGGTTGTGTTTGTGCTGTTGTGTTGTGTTGCGTTATGTTGTGTTGTGTTGTTGTGTTGTTGTGTTGTGTTGTTGTGTTGTGTTGTGTTGTGTTGTACTGCGTTGTTCTGTTGTGTTGGGCTTTGCGTTGTGTTGGTGTTGCGTTGTGTTGCTACGTCTCCCTACGTCACACCACTTCATCACCACCACCGCCATCCTCAAATATACGGAGAGGTGACCCGTACGTGAGAGTTATGAGGTTGCTCTGCCCGCACTGTGTATGCTACAACGTCACTAAACACATTTGTTACAAAACCCGCCAGACACTGTAGCAGGTATTTAGTGGATATTCTCCAGAATAACTAATAACTTCTTCCTTGATTATTTTATATATATTTACCTTTATTTGAAAGATATAACTGAGCCAATCCCTTAAAATTATCATGAAAGTATCTCGCTAATAGACTCATGGAAATTGCTTAAAACCCTAACATCCTGTATTTTTGGTTACTACAAAGGATCTGAAACAGTGCTTTGTAATACAAGTGTAAAATTGACGCCAATATGTATTTCACAACTATTTCCGAGTGAACTCGAACTGCATGAGGAAGCGATTCAGGTGCCAGGAGCGGAAATAATTCCTCACTCCAGGTTTTCTCCAGGTTTTCACCTCCAAGGACCACCCGACCCTGCTTTTAATGGCTTTCGTACCCATAACTTTCCTGGGTTTATTGAGGCTCATTTTATTATCATAGCAAATTGTTCGACAACAAGACTTCTCTTGAGACGCCTTTGATGGTCTCTGCACTTCTTTCGAAGGAGAACGTCACTTGAGGCGATTTGTTACAGGGGATTCCCGGATCAGGGTTATATCGGGTGAGTGTTGGTGGCTGCTAACACGAATATGGTTACCGGATAACCCATTTCTACTGCCGGCGAGGTACCGATACAGATGACGGGGAGAGGAGGTAGAGAGGTGGGGGGTGGGAGGGACAGGGTGAGTAGCGGGGGCAGCTGAGGAGGTGGGAGAGGCAGGATGGAGAGGGTGGAGGATGAGCGGAGGATGGGTGGTGGGGAGGCAGAACTGCTAAAATGGGTAATGATGAGTTTGAGCATATGAGAAAGAGAAGATATTATTATTATTATTATTATTATTATTATTATTATTAGTTGACTACTACTACGACTACTACTACGACTACTATACGACTACTACAACTATTATTACTACTTTTTTATGTGGTCTTCAGCCCCAAAAAGCCACACCTGCCGCCATTTTATTACCTTAAAATTAACTATCCTAATACATAAGCACCAGCTGTGTTTAGGTTGCCGTAGATCTATGTGGCATTGAGTGACTGTTGCCCTTAGTCAATATCTGTGACTGTCGACTTTGGCTGAAGATCCGTTCCCTGAGGCGCAATGCAGACTCCAAGCAGAGAAAAGGACAGTCGACATCTCAACCAGGCTGCAACGTGTGCTTTGGGCTGCTCTTCTTCTGGTGAGACAACACTCCGCCAGTTCTTGCATAGCGTCTTGACTTAATCCCATACCGCCAGAGGTTGTGAACACCAGAGAAGGAAGCTGCCCTGATCCACATTCTGAATTTCTTCACACAAATCTTGTCGTTCTCTTCTGTACAGCGTCAGAGAGTGGCGACAGGCCATGGGTCGAATATCCTGACATCAAAGAAGGCTCACTGTTCCCATCCAGAATATTCGAATGTTGACGTCTACACGGGCTTGCTTAGTAGATGTTGTGGAAGTCCTGGTGATGGAGGTTCTCACTGTCCAATAGAAGGAGGGTCGGTTTCACCACAACGTCGTGGCAGATTTCCTTCAGCGTAAATTTGTTGTGAGATCCTTACTTCGTCATGCCTCATGCATACAAAGCCCCCTTTGCATACGCATGGCGTGGTCAAGTCGTAGGATGAGCTATACGCGCATTGAGGCAAACTTTCCTCAACTGTACTAGAGCAATGGTATCTGAATTTGTTTATTAATGAAACCTTGTCTTTATTGTAACGATGTTAACCAGTTCGAGGCGCCCAAACCCCGCACTATAGCTTTTTTTCAGTTCTCTGACAATTGTAGCATCAGTTGTTGATGTTTGTTCTTTGGGTGTGCTGCTGTTCTGTCGTAATGGACTGTCGAATCTTGTTTAATTTGCTGGTATCCACCTGACGCTGCTTTGAGTTATTAGCGTACTCAGTGAGGGCTGCCGTGTTTGACTGAGTTCTGATGTTTGGTGCAGCAAGCTCTGATTATTTCAATTCCATTCCTCCCAATCTTGGTAATGCAAGAAGTGACCTTTCTGCTGGGGTCAGTTTGTTTTTTCATTGTTGATAAAGCGACCTGATGGCTTCTTCCAGAGGTAGAGGAGTCCAATATCGAGGATAGGGTGGGCATCGGAAGATGCTTGACTAAGGTGAATGGTGCAAACGCTGCATGTGGCTCATTTTAGCAGTCTCCAGACAGAGCTTGAATATCTTTCACCATCATTTACCTGTCCTGTTAAGTGTATTCTGTCTTGAAACGTTCGTGCCGATTACCGCACCTAGATATCTTTAGCCGTCCTTGTTATTTTGATCTTACTTCCGCCAGAACACCACCATTGCCTGTTCATGGTGTTCTGGTTTCACAATGATGGCATTTGCTGGCATTTGTACTTATTTATGACCACGATGTTACTAGGTCCCACCACTTTTTGATATCCTACCTTTCCTGCTCTGTCAGGTCATCGTATGCCACTTGCTTGACATTGGTTGTTTCATAGTTTATTGTATATTGAGCACGGATAGACCTATTGGTATATTGCCATGGCAACAGGATCCCTGTGTAATTCTCATTTGACTGTATTGGTAGTATCTCCTTTTGATCTTGGAAGCTTGTTATAGAGGCTCGCCGGTTCCTAGGTGTTTTCAATATTGTTACGAGTTGGGGATTTAGAATAGGTTATATGCCTACCTAGATCCCAACAGGTAACAACAATAATAAAACAAAGACAATCGGACTATAAAGGTAGACAAAGGATGCGAGTTTTCATATAATAGAGAACTACAATTTAACAAAAATATTCAGCTTATAAATTACCCTTAACCAAACTTAACCTAAAACATTAACAGTATATACATATTAATACAACATAAACAATTTTAGCGAGGACGTGGGGGAGGCAATACAAAAATACAAATACTTAAGAGGAGCTGAGATGGGCTGGGACGAGGGCTGAGTATTGTAGAAGACGGTAGGTAGTCACTGCCCGTAGGTTTGGAGGATAGATGATCCTGTGGTCACCTGAGCCAAGTAATCTCGAATTGAGCTGACAAAGAAGACTTTGAGGAGGTGACGCAACAACCAGGATATGGAGAAGAGAAACCGGAGGGTAACTAAGACGAGTCATACTGTGTCTCGTCCCTAGATGGCGTTGTTTCTGGAGTAGTAGATCATGACAATCGGTGGAGGGTTTCGTAACAATATACATTGCAAAGCTGGACACTTGATCTTGATGTTGTACAGTGTAGCCTTGATTCTTGTGGTTGATTGTGTTGAATGCGTTGGATGACAAACTCCTAGGAGTACTGCCTCACAATCACGCTGCTCAAATCCCTTTCTTAGCATGAATGGCAACTTCACCCCCGCCTGGTGACCAGCACGTACATGCAGGTTCCTGCAGCTGATCTTACATCATAACCATCTCCATTATGCATTTTCCAATGATCCGTCTCAATTTCACCCCCCCATAGGCCTACATCCTGGGCTTTATTCAGGATGAGGTGCGCCGTCAGAGGCTTGTAGGTGATGGCAGCATGAAGTTGCTAGCTTTTTGTAAGGGCATGGTGGCATTGCAGAAAACACTTGTTAGTGCTGAGGATGATTTTCCACCTTTCTGCATCCAGTCTGAAGGGTCTGCCTCCCCTGTGTTTTCAGTGTTTTTTCCCCACACAAACCCTCCTCTTATTTTCTCGAACATGACAGCGTTTGGGGGAACAGGCCCTCAAACTGATGCCGTCTCTGCACTGCAGGGGATATTTTTCCTTCAGTTGTTGTACTGTGTGGTCTTTGTTGACACCTGAGGGAGAGAGAGAGGATGTAGGGGGAAGAGAGAGAGGGGGGGAAGAGAAGGTATAGTCAGCTCTCTCTTTCTGTTCTGTCTTTTTATTCATTTCCGCCTTTCTCCTTTCTTCTCTGTCTCATCTTTCTGTCTTTTGTCTTTTCTCTGTCCTCTGTCACTTCGATCTCTGTCTCTTTCTGTCTTTGTCTCTTTCGGTCTCGCCGTTTGAGGAGGAGGGTAAGAAGAGGATTTATGGGGATCTCTCGAAGGCAATCATTACAATATCAAAGCTCAGGAATGGACCAACCATCGTCTTGGCAGGATTCGCCCCAGATTCCAAATTCCCAGATTTCGATTATGCAGAATTGAAAATAATTTGCACCTGGTGTTGATGAAGACGACGCCGGAGAGGAAATACCAAAGAGGACATTCGAATATTTTTTTCATTGGCCTTCGAATATTTGGGTAATACTTAGAGAATCTGGGAAATTATTATTGCTCTATGGAATACTTTGAGAATTGAGAATATATTTGGATTTTTGATTATGATTCAATATCATTTCTGAGGTATATTTATGAATAGGAAACATCTCAGATTAGACCATTTGCCTACAGTATTATTCTTCTGCATGATTTTTACTCGAGTAGGAGATTATTGTTTTAATCTAGGAATACTTGAAAAGGATAGAAACTTTTGTATTAATATGAATGGGTATAATTGTTCCAGGTATTATTTAAGAAAGTAATGAGGGTGATATTCAGTAATATATTGGTTCCGAGAAATTCGAGGAAAAGGTAAAAATATGACGAGTATTGGGAATATTTCTCGGGGGTAATTTAGGTGTGAAGGTACATGTTATTTCGAAATGATTTATTTGTAGAAAATATTTAAAATATTCTTCAGGTCGTCATAGCCTTTGATTCCCAGGCTAACCAATGGCTGAGAACAAGTCAATGAGGCAATTACAAACAAGCGTGAGATTAGTTTACGTTTCTTCAGCCTCCTGAGTGGTTAGTTGCTTGGCGCTGGGACACTTGTAGCCGGTAGATAAGGATTGCAGATTAGACTGCACCAATCATTTCAGTCAAAACTTTTGTGTGATTTCTGGTTGGCTAGAGGCTTTTTGTGTATATAAACAGTGTCGCTGTGCTTAACGTCGATATAGACAGCTTCAGCAAACATCTATAATAAAGGTAAGACGTGTGATACTGTAGCATTAGTGTAGGAGTTTGAACACGATTCTTAGGTGTATTATTTTGGGGAATATTTAAGGAAGGGGTAGAATATATGAGTTGATATTGGTAGAGAATATTCCCGTAATATTTGGGGAGAAATTATTAAGGTTGGGATATTAAATTGGAGACATATTACCTTGAGTGGATAATATCGGTGGAGTGTTTGAGGAGGTTTAGTGGTGTGTGGGAGACCTGGCCCGGGTGTTGATGTACCTCAGACAACCTCCCTAGACCAGCATCCGCCAGTGGTCGGCAGAATATGAAATAAGGCCCTCAAAACACGCATATATGGGATAGGGTCGGCTGTCTAGTGCCTGTGTCGACAGGCATAATTAACCCATGACACAACCCTAACACACTATTAGCTTAGCTGAGCGGGGTCAGCCCGCCCTCTCCTACCTCCTCTAAGTCTTCCAATTTCTGAACTAATACTGCCATCTCCTCTAGTCTTCTTCTCTCTTTTCACCCCATCTTTCTATAAAACTCTCTCTCACCCCTTCTCCTTTCCCTTCCTGCCTCTTCCTCCCCCCCCTCTCTTTGCCTCCCTCCTTCTTTGCCTCCCTTCCCTCCTTTCCCTGCCTCCCTACTTCCCTCCTTCCTGTCCCTCCTTTTCCTCCCTTCCAGCCTCCCTCTTCCCTCCCTCCCTGCCTTCCTCCTTCCCTGCCCTCCACCCTTCCTCCTCTCCTACCCTCCCTCCCTCCTTCCTACCCTACTCCCTCCACCCACCTCCACCCCCTATCTGCTCTCCACTCACCCACCCCTCCCTACCCTCACCCTCCTACCTACCTCCTACCCTCCACCCTCCCTCACTCCTGCTAACAAACACTGGGTCGTGGATTAGACTACCAGTTTCGCCTCGCCATTATAATTCACCAACGTAAACAGATTCCCCCCACTAAGTTGCTAGCGCCTCCGTGTCAGTGCAGCCGCGAGCTAAGTGCGGCCGCCGAGGTTAAATAAGTCCGAAGTTAAGTACGGCCGCAGGGTTAATTACGGTCACGAGTTAGTGCAACCGCAGGTAGTACGGCGCAGGTAAGTGACCTGGGATTTAAATTACAACCGCGTTAATCCACGACTCTAACGTTGAATGGGTCAGAGGGTTAAATAAGACTGTTAAAGTAAGGGTTACATTGGTGAAATTAGGTTCAGTCACCGTGTGTTGGTTATGGTCATGTTATTTATGATTTAACATATATATATATATATATATATATATATATATATATATATATATATATATATATATATATATATATATATATATATATATATATATATATATATATATATATATTTTTTTTTTTTTTTTTATATATATATATATATATATATATATATATAGATATACAGTATATATATATAGGGAGAAATGTTAACTCTGCCTTAGGGGTTAACTGGGGTGAAAAGGAAGCTGTGTTAGTTCAAGAATGTCTCCAACGGGTTGATTGTTGTCTTGAAAATATTCACTGATTTTTGGGGGGGTCACTATATTTTATAATGCTTTAAGTTTATCGACCGTTAATTGTAAAATATTGTCCTCTCTTCCCTCTCTCCCACTCTTCCTCTCACTCCCTCTCTTCCCCTCTCTCTTCCCCTCTCCTCCCCTCTTCCCTCTCCTCCCCTCTCTTCCCTCTCTTCCCTCTCTCCCTCTCTCTTCCCTCTCACTCCCCGCTCACTCATTCTCCTCCCTCTCTTCCCTCTCCTCTCTCTTCCTCTTTCCCTCTCTCCCCTCTTCCCTCTCTCCCTCCCTTCCCTCTCTTCCCTCATCCCTCTCTCTTCCCTCTCCTCCCGCTCCACTCATTCTCCTCCCTTCTCTTCCCTCTCCTCCCTCTCCTCCCTCCTCTCCCTCCCCACCGCCAGTTCCCCCAATATTCCCCACCACTTGGCCGTCCCTCTTCCTCCCTACAGTCTTCCCCACCACGCCAGCCGTCCCTCTTCTCCCCACAGTTCTTCCCCCTCGCCAGCTCCCCCTCTTCCTCCCCTTCAGTCTTCCCCACCACGCCAGCTCCCCTCTTCCTCCCCTACAGTCTTCCCCCTCGCCAGCTCCCCTCTTTCCCTACAGTCTTCCCCCACACCTCCTTAGCTCCCCTCTTCCTCCCTTCAGTCTTCCCCCACCTTGCCAGCTCCCCCTCTTCCTCCCCTTCAGTCTTCCCCCCCACCTCTTGCTCCCCCTCTTCCTCCTTCAGTCTTCCCCCACCTCCTAGCTCCCCTCTTCCTCCCTTCAGTCTTCCCCCACCTCCTTCCCAGCTCCCCTCTTCCTCCTTCAGTCTTCCCCCACCTCCTCAGCTCCCTCTTCCTCCTTCCAGTCTTCCCCACCTCGCCAGCTCCCCTCTTCCTCCTTCGATTCCCCCACCTCGCCAGCTCCCCTTTTCCTCCCCTACAGTCTTCCCCCACCTCCCCAGCCCTCTTCCTCCTTCAGTCTTCCCCCACCTCTTGGCTCCCCTCTTCCTCCCTTCAGTCTTCCCCCCTGTAGCTCCCCTCTTCCTCCCCTACAGTCTTCCCACCACGCCATCCGTCCCTCTTTCCTCCCCTTCAGTCTTCCCCCACTCACCACTCCCCTCTTCCTCCCTTCAGTCTTCCCCCACCTCCTTAGCTCCCCTTTCCTCCCCTACAGTCTTCCCCACCTCACCAGCTCCCCTCTTCCTCCCCTTCAGTCTTCCCCCACCTCTCAGCTCCTCTTCCTCCTTCAGTCTTCCCCCACCTCGCCAGCTCCCCATCTTCCTCCTGATCTTCCCCCCACCACGCCAGCTCCCCTCTTCCTCCCCTACAGTCTTCCCCACCTCGCCAGCTCCTCTTCCTCCCTTCAGTCTTCCCCCACCTCGCCAGCTCCCCTCTTCCTCCTTCAGTCTTCCCCCACCTCGCCAGCTCCCCTCTTCCTCCCCTACAGTCTTCCCCCACCTCGCCAGCTCCTCTTCCTCCCCTTCAGTCTTCCCCCACCACGCCAGCCGTCCTCTTCCTCCCTAGGTCTTCCCCCACCTCGCCAGCTCCCCCTCTTCCTCCTTCAGTCTTCCCCACCTCGCCAGCTCCCCTCGTCCTCCCTACAGTCTTCCCCCACCTCCTTCAGCTCCCCTCTTCTTCCCCTTCAGTCTTCCCCACCACCAGCTCCCTCTTCCTCCTTCAGTCTTCCCCACCTCGCCAGCTCCCTCTTCCTCCTTCATCTTCCCCCACCTCTAGCTCCCCTCTTCCTCCTTCAGTCTTCCCCACCACGCCAGCCGTCCTCTTCCTCCCCTACAGTCTTCCCCCCAGCTCACCAGCTCCTCTTCCTCCCTTCAGTCTTCCCCCCTCGCCAGCTCCCCTCTTCTTCCCCTTCAGTCTTCCCCCATAGCCTCCCCCTCTTCCTCCCCTTCAGTCTTTACCCCACCTCTTAGCTCCCCTCTTTCTTCCCCTACAGTCTTCCCCCCAGCTCTGCTCCTCTTCCTCCCCTTCAGTCTTCCCACCTCGCCAGCTCCCCTCTTCTCCCTTCAGTCTTCCCCCACCTCGCCAGCTCCCCTCTTCCTCCCCTTCAGTCTTCCCCACCGCCAGCCGTCCCTCTTCCTCCCCTACAGTCTTCCCCACCTCGCCAGCTCCCCTCTTCCTCCCTCAGTCTTCCCCCCACCTCCTAGCTCCCCTCTTCCTCCCCTTCAGTCTTCCCCACCTCGCCAGCTCCCCTCTTCCTCCCCTTCAGTCTTCCCCCCACCACGCCAGCCGTCCCTCTTCCTCCCCTACAGTCTTCCCCAGCTCACCAGCTCCCCTCTTCCTCCCCTACAGTCTTCCCACCTCGCCGCTCCCCTCTTCCTCCCCTACAGTCTTCCCCCACCTCGCCAGCTCCCCTCTTCCTCCCCTACAGTCTTCCCCACCGCCAGCCGTCCCTCTTCCTCACGGTCTTCCCCCCCTCGCCAGCTCCCTCTTCCTCCTTCAGTCTTCCCCCTCGCCAGCTCCCCCTCTTCTTCCCTGGTCTTCCCCACCTCGCAGCTCCCCTCTTCTTCTAGTCTTCCCCCCACCTCCTTAGCTCCCCCTCTTCCTCCCCTTCAGTCTTCCCCCCACCTCGCCAGCTCCCCTCTCCTCCCCTTCAGTCTTCCCCACCTCTTCAGCTCCCTCTTCCTCCCCTTCAGTCTTCCCCACCACGCCAGCTCCTCCCTTATCTTCCTCCATCACGTCAGCCCCCCGTGTGAGTAGCGCTGTGGACTGGCGGCAATTGCGTCAGTATGCAAATTGGATCTCGGTGACTTATTCATTGTCCCGCCTCCGTAGTATGTTTCTGTCTCTGTCTCGCTCTCTCACTGTCTCGCTCACTCTTCTGTCTCTTTCTCTCTGTCTCATTCTCTCTGTCTCGCTCTCTCTGTCATTTCTCTGTCTCGCTCTCTCATTCGATAAGATTCGCTGTTTCATTTTATACTTATATTGGTTAGTTATTACTGCATTGCTGCCTCACCTGTTACCGCCTCATAACACCGCCTCACATAACACTGCCTCACATAACACTGCCTCCACATAACTCTGCCTCATAACACTGCCTCATAACCTGCCTCATAACACCGCTTCACACTTGCTGCCTCTATAACACGCCGCCTTAACACCGCCTCCTTAACACTGCCTCACGTAACAGTGCCTCACATAACGCGCCTCATTAACTGCCTCCTAACACCGCCTCACATAACACTGCCTCACATAACACTGCCTCCACTTATGTTGCTTGCTGCCTCATTGCCTGCCTCACATAACCTGCCTCAAATACTTTCTGCCTCGTAACACCGCCTCACATAACACCGCCTCCATAACATCGCCTCCACTTACGCATCACCTGCTACCACCTCCACCAACACTGCCTCTATAACACCTCACATCCACACACTGCCTCACCAACACCTCCTGCCTCACACCTCCACCTTAACACTGCCTCACATAACACTGCCCCTCACATAACACTGCCTCATAACACCATCTTACATAACACCGCCTCCACTGCTTACCACCTCACATGCATGCTTCTA
>NW_024756306.1:0-9079 GCF_018991925.1 Homarus americanus
TCATCAGGGCCTTTGTTATACTCGATCAGGGCGTTTGTTATACTCGATGAGGAACTCTGTTTACTCGATGGGGACTTTGTTATACTCGATCAAAGGGATTTGTTATATCTATCAGGGGACATTCTTATACTCGATCAGGGCCTTTGTTATATTCGATCATGGGAGTTTGTTATAATCGGCAGGGCTTTTTATACTCGATAGGGGTATTGTTATACTCGATGAGAAGGGCTTTGTTATCTCGATCAGGGACTTTTTTATAATCGATCAGAGGGCTTTTATATATAGGGGACTTTTGTTCTCGATCAGGCTTTGTTATACTCAATCAGAATTTGTTATACTCGATCAGGAGCTTTGTTATATTCGATCAGGGGACTTTGTTTATTCGATCAAAGACTTTGTTATACTCGGTCATGGTACTTTGTTATACTCGATCAGGGGGCTTTATACTCCATCAGAGGACTTTGTTATTTTCGATCAGGGGATTGTTGTACTCGATCAGGGACTTTCTTATATTCGATCAGGGACTTTGTTATACTCGATCAGGGAACTTTGTTATACTCGATTTTGGGACTTTGTTTTACTCTCGAGGGGACTTTGTTATACCCGATCAGGGCTTTTCTTATATTCGATCAAGTGACTTTGTTATACTCGATCAGGTGTCTTTGTTATACTCGAGCAGGGACTTTGTTATACTCGATCAGGGACTTTGTTATACTCGATCAGCCTTGTTATACTCGATCATAGGACTTTGTTATACTCGACCAGGGCACTTTGTTATACTCGACCAGGGGCTTTTTATACTCGATGAGGGGGCTTTGTTATACACGGTGAAGGGGCTATACTCGATCAGGGACTTTGTTATACTCTATCAGGGACTTTGTTATACTCTATCAGGGACTTTGTTATACTCTATCAGGGACTTTGTTATATTTCTATCAGGACTTTGTTATACTCGATCAGGTGGCTTTTTATACTCGATCGGGGACTTTGTTATACTCGAAAAGGGCCTTTGTTATACCTGATTAGGGGCCTTTGTTATACTCGATTTTGGGACTTTGTTATACACGATAGGATTTTGTTATACTCGATGAAGGGACTTTGTTATACTCGATCAGGACTTTGTTGTAATCGATCAGGGACTTTTTTACTCAATCAGGGACATTGTTATACCTCGATCAGGGACCTTTATACTCGATGAGGGGCCTTTTTATACTCGATCAGGGAATTTGTTATACTCGATCAGGGGCCTTTGTTATACTCGATCAGGGCCTTGTTATACTCGATCAGGGATTTTGTTATACTCGATTAGGGACTTTGTCATACTCCATGAGTGGACTTTGTTATACTCGATCAGGGAATTTGTGTTACTCGATCAGGGCCTTGTTATAATCGAAAAGGGCCTTTGTTATACTCCATCAGGGACTTTTTATACCGATTCAGGGGCCTTGTTATACTCGATCTGGGGCCTTTGTTATACCCTGGGACATTATACTCGACTAGCGGACTTTCTTATATTCGATTAGGGCCTTTGTTATACTCGATCAGAGGACTTTGTTATTTTCGATCAGGGGATTTTGTTATACTCGATCAGGACTTTCATATTCGATCAGGGGATTTGTTATACTCGACAGGGACTTTGTTATACTCGATCAAGGGCTTTGTTATACTCGATCACGGGACATTCTTATACTCGATCAGGCCTTTGTTATCCTCGATCAGGAGTTTGTTATAATCGACCAGGGGACTTTGTTATACTCGACCAGGGGGCTTTTATACTCGATGGGGGCTTTGTTATACTCGATGAGAGGGCTTTGTTATACTCGATCAGGGACTTTGTTATACTCGACCAGGGGACTTTGATATACTCGATCAGGGGACTTTGTTATATTCGATCAGGTACTTTGTTACACTCGATGTGAGGACTTTGTTACAGTCGATGAGGGCCTTTGTTGTACTCGATTAGGGCCTTTGCTATACTCGATCACGGGACTTTGTTATACTCGATGAGGGACTTTGTTATACTCGATCAGGGGCTTTGTTATACTCGATAAGAGGAATTTGTTACACTCGATGTGGGAAATTTGTTTACAGTCGATACCGGACTTTGTTATACTCGATCAGGGACTTTGTTATACTCGGTCTTGGGACTTTGTTATACTCGATCAGGGGCCACTGTTATACTCCATTAGGGTCTTTGTTATACTCGATCAGAGGACTTTGTTGTATTCGATCAGGAGCCTTTGTTATACTCGATCAGGGGCTTTGTTATACTTCGATCAGAGCACTTTGTTATTTTCAATCAGGGATTTAGTTATACTCGATCAAGGGACTTTCTTATATTCGATCAGGGACTTTGTTATACTCGATCAGGGACTTTTTCTACTCGGTCTTGGTACTTTGTTATACTCGATCAGTGGCCATTGTTATACTCCATTAAGGGTATTTGTTATACTCGATCAAAGGACTTTGTTGTATTCGATCAGGGGCCTTTGTTATACTCGATCAGGGGTTTGTTATACTCCATCAGAGGACTTTGTTATTTTCGATCAGGGATTTTGTTGTACTCGATCAGGGACTTTCTTATATTCGATCAGAACTTTGTGATACTCGATGAGGGACTTTGTTATACTCGATCTTGGGACTTTGTTTTACTCGATGAGGGGACTTTGTTATACCCGATCAGGGGCTTTCTTATATTCGATCAAGTGACTTTGTTATACTCGATCAGGTGTCTTTGTTATACTCGATCAAGGGACTTTGTTATACTCGATCAGGGGACTTTGTTATACGCGACTAGGGGCCTTTGTTATACTCGATCAGGGGCCTTTGTTATACTCGATCATAGGACTTTGTTATACTCGACCAGGGCACTTTGTTATACTCGACCAGGGGCTTTTTTATACTCGATGAAGGGGCTTTGTTATACTTGGTGAAGGGGCTTTGTTATACTCGATCAGGGGAAGTTGTTATACTCTATCAGGGGACTTTGTTATACTCTATCAGGGGACTTTGTTATACTCTATCAGGGGACTTTGATATATTTCTATCAGGGGACTTTGTTATACTCGATCAGGTGGCTTTTTTATACTCGATCAGGGGACTTTGTTATACTCGATGAGGGGCCTTTGTTTTACTCGATCAGGGGCCTTTGTTATACTCGATCAGGGGCGTTTGTAATACTCAATGATGGAACTCTGTTATACTCGATGAGGGGGCTTTGTTATACTCGATGAGAGGGCTTTGTTATACTCGATCAGGGAACTTTGTTATACTCGATCAGGGGACCCTGATATACTCGACCAGTGGATTTTGTAATACTCGATGAGGGGACTTTGTTATATTCGATCAGGGGCTTTGTTATACTCGATCAGGGGAATTTGTTACACTCGATGTGGGGACTTTGATATAGTCGCTGAGGGGCCTTTGTTATTCTCGATTTGGGCCTTTGTTATACTCGATCACGGGACTTTGTTGTACTCGATGAGGGGCCTTTGTTATACTCGATCAGGGGACTTTGTTATACTCGATCTTGGGACTTTGTTATACTCGATCAGGGGCCATTGTTATGCTCCATTAAGGGTCTTTGTTATACTCGATCAGGGGGCTTTGTTGTGCTCGATTAGATGACTTTGTTATTTTCGATCAGGGCCATTCTTATACTCCATTAAGGGTCTTTGTTATACTCGATTAGGAATCTTTCTTATATTCCATCAGGGGACTTTGTTATACTCGATCAGGGGACTTTGTTATACTCGCTCTTGGGACTTTGTTATACTCGATGAGGGGGCTTTCTTATACTCGATCAAGGGACTTTGTTATACTCGATCAGGGGTCTTTGTTATACTCGATCAGTGGACTTTGTTATACTCGATCAGGGGACACTCGATGGGTTATACTCGATCAGGGGACAGGGGACTTTGTTATACTCGATCAGGGGACTTTGTTATACTCGACCAGGGGCCTTTGTTATACTCGATTAGGGGCCTTTGTTATACTCGATCATAGGACTTTGTTATACTCGACCAGGGGACTTTGTTATACTCGACCAGGGGGCTTTTTTATAGGCGATGAGGGGGCTTTGTTATACATGATGAGGGGGCATTGTTATACTCGATCAGAGGAATTTGTGATACTCGACCAGGGGACTTTGTTGTACTCGACCAGGGGGCTTTTTTATAGTCGATAAGGGGGCTTTGTTATACATGATGAGGGAGCTTTGTTATACTCGATGAGATGAATTTGTTATACTCGATTAGAGGGTTTTGTTATTCTCGATCAGAGGACTTTGTTATACTCGATCAGGGGACTTTGTTATACACGATCAGGGGACTTTGTTATACTCGATCATGTGGCTTTTTTATACTCGATCAGGGGACTTTGTTATTCTCGATCAGGGGACTTTGTTATACTCGATCAGGGTACTTTGTTGTACTCGATCAGTGGACTTTGTTATACTCGATCAAGGGGTCTTTACTATACTCGATATTGGGACTTTGTTATACTCGATCGTGGGTCTTTGTTATACACGATCAGGGGACTTTGTTATACTCGATCATGTGGCTTTTTTATACTCGATCAGGGGACTTTGTTATTCTCGATCAGGGGACTTTGTTGTACTCTATCAGTGGACTTTGTTATACTCGATCAAGGGGTCTTTGCTATACTCGATATTGGGACTTTTTTATACTCGATCAGGGGACTTTGTTATACTCGACCAGGGGCCATTGTTATACTCTATCAGGGGACTTTGTTATATTTCTATTAGGGGACTTTGTTATACTCGATCAGGTGGCTTTTTTATACACGATTAGTGGACTTTGTCATATTCGATCAAGGGGGCTTTGTTATACTCGATATTGTGACTTTGTTATAATCGATCATAGCACTTTGTTATACTCGACCAGGGGGCTTTTTATTATTCGATCAGGGGGCTTTGTAATACTCGATCTTGGGACTTTCTTATACTCGATGACGGGTCTTTGTTATACTCGATCAGGGGACTTTGTTATTCTCGACGAGGGGACTTTTTTATACTCGATCAGGGGACTTAGTTATACTCGATCTTGGGACTTTTTTATACTCGATCAGGGGCCATTGTTATGCTCCATTAAGGGTCTTTGATATACTCGATCAGGGTACTTTCTTATATTTGATCAGGGGACTTTGATATACTCGATCAAGGGACTTTGTTATACTCGATCTTGGGACTTTGTTATACTCGATGAGGGGACTTTGTTATACTCGACCAGGGGGCTTTTTTATAGTCGATGAGGGGGCTTTGTTATACATGATGAGGGGGCTTTGTTATACTCGTTGAGATGAATTTGTTATACTCGATTAGAGGGTTTTGTTATTCTCGATCAGGGGACTTTGTTATACTCGATCAGGCGACTTTGTTATACACGATCAGGGGACTTTGTTATACTCGATCATGTTGCTTTTTTATACTCGATCAGGGGACTTTGTTATTCTCGATCAGGGGACTTTGTTATACTCGATCAGGGGACTTTGTTGTACTCGATCAGTGGACTTTGTTATACTCGATCAAGGGTCTTTGCTATACCTCGATATTGGGACTTTGTTATACTCGATCAGGGGATCTTTGTTATACTCGATCATGTGGCTTTTTTATACTCGATCAGGGGACTTTGTTATTCTCGATTAGGGGACTTTGTTGTACTCGATCAGTGGACTTTGTTATACTCGATCAAGGGGTCTTTGCTATACTCGATATTGGATCTTTTTTATACACGATCAGGGGACTTTGTTATACTCGACCAGGGGCCATTGTTATACTCTATCAGGGGACTTTGTTATATTTCTATTAGGGGACTTTGTTATAGTGGACTTTGTCATATTCGATCAAGGGGGCTTTGTTATACTCGATATTGTGACTTTGTTATAATCGATCATGGCACTTTGTTATATTCGACCAGGGGGCTTTTTAATATTCGATCAGGGGGCTTTGTTATACTCGGTCTTGGGACATTCTTTTACTCGATGACGGGTCTTTGTTATACTCGATGAGGTGGCTTTTTTATACTCGATCAGGGGACTTTGTTATTCTCGATCAGGGGACTTTGTTATACTCGATCAGGGGACTTAGTTACACTCGATCTTGGGACTTTTTTATACTCGATCAGGGGCCATTGTTATGCTCCATTAAGGGTCTTTGATATACTCGATCAGGGTACTTTCTTATATTTGATCAGGGGACTTTGATATACTCGATCAAGGGACTTTGTTATACTCGATCTTGGGACTTTGTTATACTCGATGAGGGGACTTTGTTATACTCGATCAGGGGGCTTTGTTATACTCGATCAGGGGACTTTCTTATACTCGATCAGGGGCCTTTCTTATACTCGATCATGGGAGTTTGTTATAATCGACCAGGGGACTTTGTTATACTCGACCAGGGGGCATTTTTATACTCGATGAGGGGGCTTTGTTATACTCGATGAGAGGGTTTTGTTATACTCGATCAGGGAACTTTGTTATATTCGATCAGAGGACTTTGTTATACTCGATCAGTGGACTTTGTTACATTCGATGAGGGGACTTTGTTATACTCGATCAAGGGGGGCTTTTTTATACTCGATGAGGGGACTTTGTTATACTCGATCAGGGGCTTTGTTATACTCGATCAGGGGAATTTGTTACACTCGATGTGGGGACTTTGTTTTAGTCGATGAGGGGCCTTTGTTATACTCGATCAGGGGATTTTGTTATACTCGATCAGGGGACTTTTTTATATTCGATCAGGGGACTTTGTTATACTCGACCAGGGCTTTTATACTCGATAGAGACGCTTTGTTATATACTCGATCAAGGGGCCTTTGTTATATACTCGATGGGGAACGCTGTTATACTCGATCAGGACTTTGTTATACTCGATCAGGGGCCTTTATTTACTTGATCAGGGGGCCTTGTTATACTCGATCATTTGACTTTGTTATATGATCATTTGACGTATACTCGATCAGGAACTTTGTTTTACTCGATCTTGGGACTTTGTTATTACACTCGATCAGAGACGCTTTATTTATCCTCGATCAGGGGTCTTTGTTATACTCGATCACGGGCCTTTGTTATCCTCGATCATGGGTGTTTGTTATAATCGACCAGGGGACTTTGTTATATAAACCAAGGGATTTTTTACTCGATGAGGCTTTGTTGCTCTCGACCAGGGGGAGTTGTTATAATCGACCAGGGGAGTTTGTTATAATCGACAGGGGACTTTATACTTAGTAGAGGGCTTTGTTATACTCGATAGAGAGGGCTTTGTTATACTCGATCAAGGGACTTTGTTATACTCGATCAGGGAATTTATTTACACTCGATGTGAGGACTTTGTTATAGTCGCTCAAGGGGCCTTTATTATTCTCGATTAGGGCCTTTGTTATACTCGATCACGGGACTTTGTTGTACTCGATGAGGACCTTTATTTATACTCGATCAGGGGGACTTTGTTATATTCGATCAGGGGACTTTGTTATATGATCAGACACATTATACTCGACCAGGGGAGTTTGTTATAATCGACGAGGAGTTTGTTATAATCGACCGGGGTTTTTTATACTCGATGAGGGCTTTGTTATACTCGATAGAGGCTTTGGTACTCTCGATCAAGGGACTTTGTTACTACTCATTCAGGGTAATTTTGTTACACTCGATGTGGGGACTTTGTTATAGTCGCTGAAAGGCGCTATTATTCTCGATTAAGACGCTGTTATACTTTCGATCACGGGACTTTGTTGTACTCGATGAGGGACCTTTGTTATACTCGATCAGGGGACTTTGTTATATTCGATCAGGGACTTTATTTATACTCGATCCAGGGACTTTGTTATCTCGACCGGGAACTTTTGTTGCTCTCTATCAGGGACATTGTTATATTTTTTATTAGGGGAGATTGTTACTCCCTCGATCAGGTGGCTTTTATGCTCGATCAGGGACTTTGTTATTCTCGAATGGGGACTTTGTTGCTCACTCGATCAGGGGACTTTGTTATACTCGATCTTGGGACTTTGTTATACTCGATCAGGGGCCATTGTTATACTCCATTAAAGGGTGTTTGTTATACCGATTTGGGGACTTTCTTACATTCGATCAGAATTTGATATACTCGATCTTGCTTGGGACTTTGTTCTCAAATTAGAGAGCTTTGTTATACTCGATCAGGGGACTTTTTATATATACTCGATCAGGGGTTTTTTATACTCGATATTGAACGGTATACTCGTCTTGGCAGTTTTGTATACGCGACTAGGGGCTTTTTTATATTCGATTAGGGGGCTTTGTTATTTTCGATCTTGGGACTTTGTTATACTCGAGCAGGGAACTTTGTTATACTCGATAGGCGCATTTTATACTCGATCAGGGGCTTTGTTATACTCGATGGGGGCTTTGTTTTACTCGAATTGAGGACTTTGTTATACTCGATCCAGGGGGTGTTATGCTCGATGGGGGACTTTGTTATATACTCGATAAAGGGGCCTATATTTATACTCGATCAGGGGACTTTCTTATATTCGATCGAGGGGGACTTTCTTATACTCGACTAGGGGACTTAGTTTTTACTCGATCAGGGCCATTGTTGCTACTCATTGGTCTTTGTTATAACTCGATCAGGGGGCTTTGTTATGCTTCGATCAGAGCTCTTTGTTATTTTTTCGATTGAGGATTTTTGCTATACTCGATCAGGGGACTTTCTTATATTCGATCAGGACTTTTGTTATCCTCGACCAGGGGACTTTGTTACACTCGACCAGCGGACATTGTTATACTCTATCAGGGACATTGTTATATTTCTATTAGGGACTTTGTTATACTCGATCAGGTGGCTTTTTTATACTCGATCAGGGGACTTTGTTATTCTCGATCAGGGGACTTTGTTATACTCGATCAGGGACTTTGTTTTTCGCGATATTGGGACTTTGTTATACTCGATCCAGGGCCATTCTTATGCTCCATTAAGGGTCTTTGTTATACTCGATCAGGGACTTTCTTATATTTGATCAGGGGACTTTGATATACTCGATCAGGGACTTTGTTATGCTCAATCTTGAGACTTTGT
>NW_024756307.1:0-62049 GCF_018991925.1 Homarus americanus
CAGTAGTGTAGTGTGTGTCAGTACAGGGTAGTGTGTCAGTACAGTAGTGTAGTGTGTCAGTACAGTAGTGTAGTGTGCCGCACAGTAGTGTGGTGTGTCAGTACAGTAGTGTGGTGTACAGCAGTGTAGTGTGTCAGTACAGTAGTGTAGTGTGTCAGGCACAGTGGTGTGGGTGTGTCAGCACAGTAGTGTAGTGTGTCAGTACAGTAGGGTGTGTTAGTACAGTAGTGTAGTGTGTCAGTACAGTGTGGTGTGTCAGTACAGTAGTGTAGTGTGCAGCACAGTAGTGTAGTGTGGGTACAGTGGTGTGGTGTCAGTACAGTGTGTAGTGTGTCAGTACAGTGTAGTGTGTCAGTACAGTAGTGTAGTGTGTCAGTACAGCAGTGTAGTGTGTCAGTACAGTGGGTGTGGTGTGTCAGTACAGTGGTGTGGTGTGTTAGTACAGTAGTAGTGTCAGTACAGTAGTGTGGTGTGTCAGTACAGTAGTGTGTGTCAGTACAGTAGTGTAGTGTGTCAGTACAGTAGTGTAGTGTGTCAGCACAGTGGGGTGTGTGTCAGTACAGTGGTGTGTGTCAGCACAGTGGTGTGGTGTGTCAGTACAGTGGTGTGGTGTGTCAGTACAGTGGTGTAGTGTGTCAGCACAGTAGTGTAGTGTGTCAGTACAGTGGTGTGGTGTGTCAGTACAGTAGGTGTGGTGTGTCAGTACTGTAGTGTGTCAGCACAGTGGTGGGTGTGTCAGTACAGTAGTGTAGTGTGCAGCGTAGTGTAGTGTGTCAGTACAGTAGTGTAGTGTGTCAGTACAGTAGTGTGGTGTGTCAGCACATTAGTGTGGTGTGTTAGTACAGTAGTGTAGTGTGTCAGTACAGTAGTGTGGTGTGTCAGTACAGTAGTGTAGTGTGTCAGTACAGTAGTGTAGTGTGTCAGTACAGTAGTGTAGTGTGTCAGTACAGTAGTGTGGTGTGTCAGTACAGTAGTGTGGTGTGTCAGTACAGTAGTGTAGTGTGTCAGTACAGTAGTGTGGTGTGTCAGTACAGTAGTGTGGTGTCAGTACAGTAGTGTAGTGTGTCAGTACAGTAGTGTGGTGTCAGTACAGTAGTGTAGTGTGTCAGTACAGTAGTGTAGTGTGTCAGTACAGAGTGTAGTGTGTCAGTACAGTAGTGTAGTGTGTCAGTACAGTGGTGTGGTGTGTCAGTACAGTGGTGTGGTGTGTTAGTACAGTAGTGTAGTGTCAGTACAGTAGTGTGGGTGTGTCAGTACAGTAGTGTAGTGTGTCAGCACAGTAGTGTAGTGTGTCAGTACAGTAGTGTAGTGTGTCAGTACAGTGGTGTGGTGTGTTCAGTACAGTGGTGTAGTGTGTGTCAGTAAAGTGGTGTGTGTGTCAGTACAGTGGTGGTGTGTCAGTACAGTGGTGTAGTGTGTCAGTACAGTAGTGTAGTGTGTCAGTGCAATGGTGTGGTGTGTCAGTACAGTAGTGTGTGGTGTGTCAGTACTGTAGTGTAGTGTGTCAGTACAGTGGTGTGGTGTGTCAGTACAGTAGTGTAGTGTGTCAGTACAGTGTAGTGTGTCAGTACAGTAGTGTAGTGTGTCAGTACAGTAGTGTGGTGTGTCAGTACATAGTGTGTGTTAGTACAGTAGTGTAGTGTGTCAGTACAGTAGTGTGGTGTGTCAGTACAGTAGTGTAGTGTGTCAGTACAGTAGTGTAGTGTGTCAGCACAGTAGTGTAGTGTGTCAGTACAGTAGTGTGGGTGTCAGTACAGTAGTGTGGTGTGTCAGCACAGTAGTGTAGTGTGTCAGTAGTGTGGTGTGTCAGTACAGTAGTGTGGTGTGTCAGTACAGTAGTGTAGTGTGTCAGTACAGTAGTGTGGTGTGTCAGTACAGTAGTGTGTGTGTCAGTACAGTAGTGTAGTGTGTGTACAGTAGTGTAGTGTGTCAGTACAGTAGTGTGTGTGTCAGTACAGTAGTGTGGTGTGTCAGTACAGTTGTGTGTTGTGTCAGTACAGTAGTGTGGTGTGTTAGTACAGTGGTGTAGTGTGTCAGTACAGTAGTGTGGTGTGTGTCAGCACAGTAGTGTAGTGTGTCAGTACAGTAGTAGTGTGTCAGTACAGTGGTGTAGTGTGTCAGCACAGTAGTGTAGTGTGTCAGTACAGTAGTGTAGTGTGTCAGTACAGTAGTGTAGTGTGTCAGTACAGTAGTGTGGTGTTAGTACAGTAGTGTAGTGTGTCATACAGTAGTGTAGTGTGTCAGTACAGTAGTGTAGTGTGTGTCAGTACAGTTGTGTGTGTCAGTACAGTAGTGTAGTGTCAGCGTGGTGTGGTGTGTCAGTACAGTAGTGTGGTGTGTCAGTACAGTAGTGTAGTGTGTCAGTACAGTAGTGTGGTGTCAGTACAGTAGTGTAGTGTGTCACAGTGGTGTGGTGTGCAGCAGTAGTGTAGTGTGTCAGTACAGTAGTGTAGTGTCAGTACAGTAGTGTAATGTGCACAGTAGTGGTGTCAGTACAGGGTGTGGGTGTGTCAGTACAGTAGTGTGGTGTGTCAGTACAGTAGTGTGGTGTGTCAGTACAGTAGTGTAGTGTGTCAGTACAGTAGTGTAGTGTGTCGACAGTGAGGTCAGTCAGGGTGTCAGTACAGTAGTGTAGTGTGTGCACAGTAGTATGTCAGTACAGTAGTGTGGTGTGTCAGCAGTGGTGTGGTGTGTCAGCACAGTAGTGTAGTGTGTCAGTACAGTGGTGTGGTGTGTCAGTACAGTGTGTAGTGTGTCAGTACAGTGTGTGCAACACAGTAGTGTGGTGTGTCAGTACAGTAGTGTAGTGTGTCAGTAGCAGTGTAGTGTGTCAGCACAGGTAGTGTGTCAGCACAGTGGTGTGGTGTGTCCAGTACAGTGGTGTGTGTCAGTACAGTGGGTGTGTCAGTACAGGGTGTGTGTGTGAGTACAGTAGTGGTAGTGTGTCAGTACAGTAGTGTAGTGTGTCAGTACAGTAGTGTGGGTGTCGGTACAGTAGTGTAGTGTGTCAGTACAGTGGTGTGGGTGTGTCAGTATGGTGTAGTGTGTCAGTAGTGTAGTGTGTCAGTACAGTGGTGTGGTGTGTCAGTACAGTAGTGTGGTGTGTGTCAGTACAGTAGTGTGGTGTGTGTCAGTGCAGCAGGGGTGTGTCAGTACAGTAGTGTGGTGTGTCAGTACAGTGGTGTGTGTGTGTCAGTACAGTAGTGTAGTGTGTCAGTACAGTAGTGTAGTGTGTCAGTACAGTAGTGTAGTGTGTCAGTACAGTAGTGTAGTGTGTCAGTACAGTAGTGTGGTGTGTCAGTACAGTAGTGTAGTGTGTCACACAGCAGTGTGTGTGTCAGTACAGTAGTGTGGTGTGTCAGTACAGTGGTGTGGTGTGTCAGTACAGTAGTGTAGTGTGTCAGTACAGTGGTGGTGTGTCAGTACAGTAGTGTGGTGTCAGTACAGTAGTGTAGTGTGTCAGTACAGTGTGAGTGTGTGTCAGTACAGTAGTGTAGTGTGTCAGTACAGTAGTGTAGTGTGTCAGCACAGTAGTGTAGTGTGTCAGTACAGTAGTGTAGTGTGTCAGCACAGTAGTGTAGTGTCAGTACAGTGGTGTGGTGTGTCAGTACAGTGGTGTGGTGTGTCAGTACAGTGTAGTGTGTCAGTGCAGTAGTGTGGGTGTGTCAGTACAGTAGTGTGGTGTGCAGCACAGTGGTGTGGTGTGTCAGTACAGTAGTGTAGTGTGTCAGTACAGTGGTGTGGTGTGTCAGTACAGTAGTGTAGTGTGTCAGTACAGTGGTGTGGGTGTCTGTGTACAGTAGTGTAGTGTGTCAGTATAGTGGTGTGGGTGTGTGTCAGTACAGTGGTGTGGTGTGTCAGTACAGTGGTGTGGTGTCAGTACAGTGGTGTGGTGTGTCAGTACAGTAGTGTGGTGTGTTAGTACAGTAGTGTAGTGTGCCAGTAGTGTGGTGTGTTAGTACAGTGATGTGGTGTGTCAGTACAGTGGTGTAGTGTCAGTGAATATTATACAGGATGTAATTCATAATATCGCCTCTACTATAATTGGATCCTGGACAGCGTAATTAGATACATCACACCTTATAATATAAAACATGAAATACGTTATTATATTATTATCGTAATAATATAATCCTAATTATAACTATGAATATGGTGACCGAGCTAACAGTTTTATGAGTCCGCGTGAGTGTCGGTCTTGTGTGACGCAACACTAGCTGAAATTGCTGTGGACACGTAAGCTTATCGTGACCAACACTCTGTCACCCTCGATAACCACACGTCGCACCCTCTTTCACTACATCCTCACTTGCCCTATGACCGCCTCCTATAGGTCCCCAGCCGTTACCAACACCTCTTCCCTCCCAGACCAGATATCCCTCCTCCTAGTCACAGGCCTGGCATTTGACATTATTAGGGACCTGCCACTCTTTGCCATAAACAGATAAAATGTACCGAACTTTCCTCCACACACTCATCATTCTCTCACTTTATGTAACTTGACAAAACCTATGACCCTTCAGGCTTTTACGCCCTTAATGTACGAGTCATAAAGCAAGTATGAACTTTTCATATTCTCCCTGTTGGGCGCTGTAAACGCTTCTGCGCTTCACCTTGCACAGGATGGGAAGTGCCCATTAAACTAGCCCTCGGGGGCAAATTCTGAATCCGAATCTGATAACCACACGTCACATTATCTCTCTCTGTACTGTATATTGCACCTGGCATCTCCTTCCCTCATCATCATCATCATCATCATCATCATCATCATCATCATCATCATATCTCAGTCAACATGTACTAAGGCAGCCTCGGGGTCTGACTAGTACCTGTCTCACTGGCGATCCTGAGCCAGATTTTCCCCTCTCCTTCCATTTCCTCCATTTAGTTTCTCTCGCCTCTCCTCTACTACTCCATAATAAATTCTCTCGTTTCATTATCTCTTTTAGCCTTGTTTTTATTTTCCTGTTTATTCGTTCGTCGTCTCACAATATGCTCTCTATTTTTTTTCATTCGCCTCTTTCATTCTTCCTTCCCACACCTTCCCCTTCCCACATCCGCCCCTTCCTACATCCTCCCCTTCCCATATCCTCCGCTTCCCACATCCTCCCCTTCCCACATCCTCCCCATCCCACATTCTCCCCGTCCCACATTCTCCCTCAGGGTCTCAGTGTGTCGTGCCGCCTCACACAAAACTTCAGTGTATTTTCTTGGTTCAGAAAGGAGAGAGAGAGAGAGGGAGAGAGAGAGAGGGAGAGAGAGAGAGAGCTTACATGGTAATCTTCCTTGATACAGTCTGTGGGAGGGCGTGAGAGGCATCCTCTATGGCCAGGCTCTCTGGTGTTTTTTAAGGAAGCTCTTATTTCTACAGTAGTATTTAGGGACTTCTGTAGTCAGGAGCGTCTTAGTCAGGAGGCTGTATGGTCAGAGCGCTGTGTGATCAGGAAATTCTGTGGTCAGGAGCTTTGTATGGTCAGAAACGTTGTTTCACCAGGAGCGTTGTGTGGTTAGGAGCGTCCGGTCAGGAGCGTTGTGTGGTCAGGAGTAATGTGTGTGGTCAGAAGCATTGTGTGGTCAGGGGCATTGTGTGGTCAGGAGCTAAAAAGTAAAAATGTGTGTAAATGGTCATGAACATGTAAGTAAAACAGAACACAGAAGGAACAATAAAAAAAAATAGAACAAGCACAATTTATCATCAACACAAGCAGAGAAAAGCACTTGCACGTATACTAAAAGAGACTAGGAGCACGCGTTAACGGGTCGTGTAAACGAGCACAGTACACGCAAACAGTTTAACCAAAAACAACGCAGTTCTTATAAGCATCCCTAACACAAGTACAAAGGACACAACTTACACAAACAAGACATGCCTGGACGACACTCATAAAATGAGCAGAGAACTCTTGCACGAACTATTCTCACACACACAATACAGACCGCGAGAGGTGTGAGATCAGTGACGGCAGGGTGAGCACATACTGTTAAGCCATCGTCATCTCTCCTGCACCCTCAACTCTCCTGTACCCTCATCTCTCCTGCACCCTCATCTCTCCTACACCTTCATCTCTCCTGCACCCTCATCTCTCCTGTACTTTCATCTCTCCTGTGCTTCCTCTTTCCTGCACCTTCATCTCTCCTGCACCTTCAACTCTCCATCACCTTCATCTCTCCTGTACCTTCATCTCTCCTGCACCTTCATTTCTCCTGCACCCTCATCTCTCCTGTACCTTCATCTCTCCTGTACCTTCATCTCTACTGTACCTTCATCTCCTGTACCTTCGTCTCTCCTGCACCTTCATCTTTCTGTACCTTCATCTCTGCACCTTCATCTCTCCTGCACCTTCATCTCTCCACCTTCATCTCTCCTGCACTCTCATCTCTCCTGTACCTTCATTTCTCCTGTACCTTCATCTCCTGCACCTTCAACTCTCCTGCCCTCATCTCTCCGCTTCTCTCTTCTCCTTCTTCTTTCTTGTTTTCTTCTTCTTTTGTTCTTCTTCTCCTCTGTATCTTCCTCTCTTGTTTCATCTCTTGCATCGTCTCTTGCACCTATCTCTCCTGTTCATCTCTTCCATCTATCTCTTTCATCTTCCTGTTCCTTCATCTCTACCTTCATTCTCTCTTGCCTCTCATCTCTCCTTCACCTTTTCATGTATTCATCTCTGCATTCATCTCGCATTCATCTCTGCATTCTCATCTCTGACCTTCATTTCTCCCTGTGCCTTCATTCTCTCTCCTGTGCCTTCGTCTCTCCTGCACCTTCGTCTCCTGCCTTCATCTCTCCTGCACCTTCATCTCTCCATCTTCATCTCTCCTGTACCTTCATCTCCCCTGCCCTTCTCTCCTGCCTTCTCATCTCTACTGTACCTTCATCTCTCCTGCCTTCATCTCTCCTACCTTCATTTCTCCTGCCCTCATCTCTCCTGTACCTTCATCTCTATGTACCTTCATCTCTCACCCTTCATCTCCTTCCTCTCTTCTCTCCTGTATTCATTTCTCCTGCTTCATCTCTCCTGCCTTCATCTCTCCATCACCTTCATCTCTCCTGTACCTTCATCTCTCCCCACCTTTATCTCTCCTGCTCTCATCTCTCCTGTACCTTCATTCTCACCTTCCTTTTCTCCTGCACCTTCATCTCTCCTGCACTCTCATCTCTCCTGTACCTTCATCTCTCCTGCACCTTCACTCTCCTGCCTTCATCTCTCCCTACACCTTCATTTCTCTGAACCTTCATCTCTCCTGCACTCTCATCTCTCCTGTACCTTCATCTCTCCTGCACTTCATCTCTCCATCACCTTCATCTCTCCTGTACCTTCATCTCTCCCACCTTCATCTCTCCTGCACTCTCTCTCTCCTGTACCTTCATCTCTCCTACCCTCGTCTCTCCTGCCTTCATCTCTCCTGCCCTCATCTCTCCTGGACCTTCATCTCTCCTGCACCTTCATCTCAGCTGCCTCGTCTCCTGCACCTTCATCTCTCCTGCGCCCTCGTCTCTCCTGCACCTTCATTTCTCTTGCACCCTCGTCTCTCCTGCACCTTCATCTCTCCCTACACCTTCATTTCTCCTGACCTTCATCTCTCCTGCACTCTCTCATCTCCTGTACCTTCATCTCTCCTGCACTTTCATCTCTCCTCACCTTCATCTCCTGCACCTTCATCTCTCCATCACCTCATCTTTCCTGCACCTCATCTCCTGTACCTTCATCTCTCCCTGCCTTCATCTCTCCCAACCTTCATCTCTCCTGCACCTTCATCTCTCCACCCCTTCTCCTCCTGCACCTTCATCTCTCCTGCACCTTCATCTCCATCACCTTCATCTCTCCTGCACCTTCATCTCTCCTGCACCTTCATCTCCTGCACCTTCATCTCTCCTGCACTCTCATCTCTCCTGTACCTCATCTCTCCTGCACCTTCATCTCCTACACCCTCGTCTCTCCTGCCTTCACTTCCTGCACCTCATCTCTCCTGCACCTTCATCTCTCCTGCACCTTCCATCTCTCCTACACCCTCGTCTCTCCTGCCCTTCATCTCTCCTGCACCTTCATCTCTCCTGCACCTTCATCTCTCCTGTACCTCATCTCTCCTGCACCTTCATCTCTCCCTACACCTCGTCTCCTGCGCCTTCGTCTATCCTGCACCTTCATCTCTCTTGGACCTTCATCTCTCCTGTACCTTCGTCTCTCCTGCACCTTCATCTCTCCTGTACCTTCATCTCTCCTACACCCTCGTCTCTCCTGCACCTTCATCTCCTGCACCTTCATCTCTCCTGCACCTTCATCTCTCCTACACCCTCGTCTCTCCTGCACCTTCATCTCTCTGACCTTCATCTCTCCTGTACCTTCGTCTCTCTTGCACCTTCATCTCTCCTGTACCTTCATCTCTCCTACACCCTCGTCTCTCCTGCACCTTCATCTCTCCTGCACCTTCATCTCTCCTGCACCTTCATCTCTCCTACACCCTCGTCTCCTGCACCTTCATCTCCTGCACCTTCATTCCTGCACCTTCATCTCCTGTACCCTCATCTCTCCTGCACCTTCATCTCTCCTACACCTCGTCTCTCCTGCGCCTTTCGTCTATCCTGCACCTTCATCTCTCTTGGACCTTCATCTCTCCTGTACCTTCGTCTCTCCTGCACCTTCATCTCCTGCACCTTCATCTCTCCTACACCCTCGTCTCTCCTGCACCTCTTCTCTCCTGCACCTTCATCTCCTGCACCTTCATCTCCTGTACCTCATCTCCTGCACCTTCATCTCTCCTACACCCTCGTCTCTCCTGCGCCTTCATCTCTCCTACACCTGTCTCTCCTGGCCTTCGTCTATCCTGCACCTTCATCTCTCCTGCACCCTCATCTCTCCTGTACCCTCATCTCCTGCACCTTCTCTCTCCTGTACCTCATCTCTCCTGCACCTTCATCTCCTCCACACCCTCGTCTCTCCTGCGCCTTCGTCTATCCTGCACCTTCATCTCTCTTGGACCTTCATCTCTCCTGTACCTTTGTCTCTCCTGCACCTTCATCTCTCCTGCACCTTCATCTCTCCTGCACCTTCATCTCTCCTGTACCTTCATCTCTCCTGCACCTTCATCTCCTACACCGTCTCTCCTGCACCTTCATCTCTCCTGCACCTTCATCTCTCCATCACCTTCATCTCCTGCACCTTCGTCTCTCCTGCACCTTCATCTCCTGCACCTTCATCTCTCCTGTACCTTCGTCTCTCCTGCACCTTCATCTCCTGTACCTTCATCTCTCCTGTACCTTCGTCTCTCCTGCACCTTCATCTCTCCTGTACCTTCATCTCCTGCACCTTCATCTCTCCATCACCTTCATCTCCTGCACCTTCGTCTCTCCTGCACCTTCATCTCCTGCACCTTCATCTCTCCTGTACCTTCGTCTCTCCTGCACCTTCATCTCTCCTGTACCTTCATCTCTCCTGTACCTTCGTCTCTCCTGCACCTCATCTCTCCTGTACCTTCATCTCTCCTGCACCTTCGTCTCTCCTGCACCTTCATCTCTCCTGCACCTTCATCTCTCCTGCACCTTCATCTCTCCTGTACCTCATCTCTCCCACCTTCATCTCCTGCACCTTCGTCTCTCCTGCACCTTCATCTCCTGCACCTTCATCTCTCCTGTACCTTCGTCTTCCTGCACCTTCATCTCTCTGTACCTTCATCTCTCCTGTACCTTCTGTCTCTCCTGCACCTTCATCTCTCCTGTACCTTCATCTCCTGTACCTTCGTCTCTCCTGCACCTTCATCTCTCCTGCACCTTCATCTCTCCTGCACCTTCATCTCTCTGTACCTCATCTCTCCTGCACCTTCATCTCCTGCACCTTTCGTCTCTCCTCGTACCTTCATCTCTCCTGCACCTTCATCTCTCCTGTACCTTCTGTCTCTCCTGCACCTTCATCTCTCCTGCACCTTCATCTCTCCTGTACCTTCGTCTCTCCTGCACCTTCATCTCTCCTCCTGTACCTTCATCTCTCCTACACCTCGTCTCTCCTGCACCTTCATCTCCTGTACCTTCATCTCTCCTGCACCTTCATCTCTCCTGTACCTTCTCTCTTCTGCACCTTCCATCTCTCCTGTACCTTCATCTCTCCTGCACCTTCATCTCTCCTGCACCTTCATCTCTCCATCACCTTCATTCTCTCCTGCACCTTCGTCTCTCCTGCACCTTCATCTCTCCTGCACCTTCATCTCTCCATCACCTCTATCTCCTGCACCTTCTCCATCACCTTCATCTCTCCTACACCCTCGTCTCTCCTCTGCACCTTCATCTCTCCTGCACCTTCATCTCTCCATCACCTTCATCTCCTGCACCTTCGTCTCTCCTGCACCTTCATCTCTCCTGCACCTTCATCTCTCCTTCACCTTCATCTCTCCTGCACCTTCGTCTCTCCTGCACCTTCATCTCTCCTACCTTCATCTCTGCACCTTCATCTCTCCTCTGCACCTTCGTTCTCCTGCACCTTCATCTCTCCTGCACCTTCATCTCTCCTGTACCTTCATCTCTCCTGTACCTTCATCTCTCCTGCACCTTTCGTCTCTCCTGCACCTTCATCTCTCCTGCACCTTCATCTCTCCTGTCACCTTCATCTCTCCTGTACCTTCATCTCCTGCACCTTCATCTCCTGCACCTTCATCTCTCCTGCACCTTCTGTCTCTCCTGCACCTTCGTCTCTCCTGCACCTTCATCTCTCCTGTACCTTCATCTCTCCTGCACCTTCATCTCCTGCACCTTCATCTCTCCTGTACCTTCGTCTCTCCTGCACCTTCATCTCCTGCACCTTCGTCTCTCCTGCACCTTCATCTCTCCTCCCTTCGTCTCTCCTGCACCTTCGTCTCTCCTGCACCTTCATCTTCCTACACCCCGTCTCTCCTGCGCCTTCGTCTCTCCTGCACCTTCTTCTCTCCTGCACCTTCATCTCCTGCACCTTCATCTCCTGTACCTTCGTCTCTCCTGCACCTTCATCTCTCCTGTACCTTCATCTCTCCTGCACCTTCATCTCTCTTACACCCTCGTCTCCTGCGCCTTCGTCTCCTGCACCTTCGTCTTCCTGCACCTTCATCTCTCCTGCGCCTTCGTCTCTCCTGCCTTCTGTCTCCTGCACCTGTCTCTCCTTGCACCTTCATCTCTCCTACACCTCGTCTTCCTGCGCCTGTCTCTCCTGCACCTTCGTCTCCTGCACCTTCATCTCTCCTGCGCCTTTCGTCTCCTGCACCTTCATCTCCATCACCTTCATCTCTCCTGCACCTTCGTCTCTCCTGCACCTTCATCTCTCCTGCGCCTTCGTCTCTCCTGCACCTTCGTCTCTGCGCCTTCATCTCCTGTACCTTCGTCTCTCCTGCACCTTCATCTCTCCTGCGCCTTCGTCTCCCACCTTGTCTCTCCTGCACCTTCGTCTCTCCTGCACCTTCATTCTCTCCTGCGCTCTCGTCTCCTGCACCTTCATCTCTCCATCACATTCATCTCTCCTGTACCCTCGTCTCTCTTGCACCTTCATTTCTTCTGCACCTTCATCTCTCCTGCACCCTCATCTCTCCTGCACCCTCATCTTTCCTGCACCCTCATCTCTCCTACACCTTCATTTCTCATGCACCTTCATCTCTCCTGCACCTTCATCTCTCGTGCACCTTCATCTCTGCCCTCACATTCGCTTCTATCTTATCTCTATCATTATACAACTTCCTGATGATGTGCCTTACAGTTGTATCCTTTTAGTTTCCGAGAGCTTCCTCTTCATACGTGTACAACGAGTCAACGACAAGCTTTATGTTATTCTCACTCATCTACTCTCTCTGTTAACTATGAGACGACAACCTGCTCTGGAAACGACTCTCTGACGACCTCTTGACTATAGCTCCTTCCACTTCCCCTCCTTCTCGACACCTCCTTCATGAAAACAAAACTTCTGGTTTCAACTCTCTCGGGGAGTTTATTATATAACGGGATCATTTGTATTCCTCACACTTAATGTTTTGTGTAAAATGTTGTCATCTGAATAAAAGAATAACATTAGCTTTAACATTATCGTACGAGTCATCTGGTTACTGTAGACACGAAGTTAATGAAAACCCGTAACAATATACTAATCAAGACCACAGCAGGTTAAACCAGGATAACAGCGTGTTTAAAATATGATCAAAACTAAACCAATATTGATGGTCACAGATTGGCAGCCAGTGCTTGTCAATGATATACCTGTATGTATTCAGAGGACGTCGTCGCTAATTAAGGGTTCAGTTCATTCAAGAGCAAAAAAAGCCGATTTCTTTTGGAAACATATTTGTATATTGGGAAACATGTTGTCTTTTGTAACACACACACACACACACACACACACACACACACACACACACACACACACACACAGTGAAAGAAAGGCCAAGCAATCCCGCAGGCACAAAGTAATCTCAAATGTAAAGTGCACTTAAGTGCCCTCATAGTCAAGTGCCTCCAGAAGGGCCGCGGCCGCCCAGCCTCTCTGCATCCACAAGTCGATATGGAGGCTTTTTGTGATGGTACGAGGGTGGTGGTGTGGGTGGAGATGGTGGGTGATGGGAGGTGGTGGCTGGTGGTGGTGGGTGATGGGAGGTGGTGTAGGTGGTGGGTGGTGGTGGTGGCTGTGGTGGTGGTGGTTATGGTGAGGGTGGTTGTGGTGAGGATGGTGGTAGTAGTAAGGGTGGCGGTACAGCTCAAAAAGGACGGCACCGTGGTGACTGTCGAGGAATTTCTAGACAACATCACCTTCACCACGAGCAGTTTTAGACAGGTACAAGTTAGGTCCGTGACGTGTACTGCCGCTCCAGACAGAATAGATGAAGACAGTCCCGCTGCTGTCATCAAAAACTAACACAAGGTCTTCAGACTGCTTGGAGAGAACTTACAAGAACAATACCAAGATAACCCTGTAGCAGATAAACGTGTAACAGGGTTGTAATTTTGTTGGGAAATATTAATACCCAGACACTAGAACATAAAAAAACGTCTGTATATCAATGATTCAACAAAAGTAAACAAGGTAAACAGTAAGATTTAGTGACGTACTTTAAGAGACACTCGGCCATTTTTTTAAACATTCGGGTTACTAAATAGTAACCCGATGTTCGGGATTGATTTTCGAGTTTGACGAATCCATTTGACGGGCTATCAAACAGTAGCCCGACATTCTGGATTGCTTTTCGGGCTTGCTGCCCCGAGTGTTTAAAAAAATGGCCGAATGAAGGCCTCGCAACACTCAGTGCACCTGGTGGCTCCGTGCCCTCCCCTCCCTCAGTACCATGAAGCAGGCCGAGCTTTTGTATATTTTGCAAGAAAGATGCAAATTCAAGACCCGGACCGCCCCACATCCCCAGGGTATAATAATAATAATAATAATAATAATAATAATAATAATAATAATAATAATAATAATAATAATAATAATAATAATAATAATAATAATCGTAAAAATATATAATAATGTAAAATTTTAGAACCGATTTTCTAAATAGCTTTATAGAGTTAAAGGTGATTTTTACACCTCTACTGTTCTGATGGCTTTTGCAGGGGGCAGGAAAGTGGGTTTCCAGAAAGATGGTTCAGAGGCATGAAGAGAGAGAGAGAGAGAGAGAGAGAGAGATTTGACATGGCAACCGAAGCGCGCGCACACACACACACACACAATGTTGTTGATGCCACGTTTCATTATGACAGGACGAGACTTAAGAGAACACATAATATTCAATATTACTTAGAGGGTCATGTGGTCATACTCGGCCCCTGCACACCAATAATTACCTCGCCCCGCCCACCTGAGAGCCAGCTGAGGGCTCTGCTAATTACCCATTACACGCTCTACTGCAAGGAGGGAGGCAGTGAGGGGAGGTCTTGAGCCTCCTCTACCACACTACACCACAGCACCTCACACCCTGAAGGATGGTTGCCCATTCCCCTGTAATCATCTCTTGCTAGAGGTCTAAGGACACACTGCATACTGTTATCCTCTCCTCATCACAGTTTACACATCTGAAGAGACAAAATTGTTTCCTCAACTTTCTCACCACAGATCACAGATCTGAGGGTAATCAACCATTAGCACTCAAACCCACACTACAGGTCACAGGATAATCAACCATTAGCATTCAACCCACACACCTCAGGTCACGGGATAATCAAACTATTAGCACTCAACCCCCTACACCTCTCAGGCACAGATAAATGTTCATTAGTACTCCAACCCCGCACTTGTGGTTAAGGTGGATGAATCAACCATTAGCACTCAACCCCGACACCTCAGGCCTACAGGATACTCAACTATAAGCACTCAACCCCACACTTCAGGACACAGGATAATCAACCATTAGCACTCAAACCTCTACACTTCTTATATCACAGGTTAATCAACCATTAGTACTCAACCCCTACACCTCAGGTCACAGGATAATTCAACCATTAGCATCAACCCCACACCTCAGGTCACAGGATAATCAACCACAGCAACTCAACCCCCACACCTCAGGTCACAGGATAATCACCATAGTACCGCAACCCCACACTTCAGGTCACAGGATAATTAAACTGCAAGTACCAACCCCACACTTCAGGGCATGGAGCACCCAAACTATTAGCACTCAACCCCACACCTCAGGTCACAGGATAATCAACCATTAGCACTCAACCCCGACACCTCAGGTCACAGAACACCAACCATAAGCACTCAACCCCACACTTCAGGACACAGATAATCAATCATTAGCACTCAACCCCCACACTTCGTGACACAGGTTAATCAACCATTAGCACTCAACCCCGACACCTCAGGTCACAGAATAATTAACCATAAGCACTCAACCCCCACACTTCAGACACAGGATAATCAATCATTAGCACTCAACCCCCACACTTCCACAGGTTAATCAACCATTAGCACTCAACCCCCACACTTCAGGTCACAGGATAATCAACCATTAGCACTCAACCCCCACACCTCAGGTCACAGGATAACCAACCATTAGCACCAACCCCACACTTCAGGTCACAGGATACTCAACCATAAGCACTCAACCCCCACACTTCAGGACACAGGTGTGATAATCAACCATTAGCACTCAACCCCCACACTTCAGGACACATGTTAATCAACCATAGTACCCCCAACCCCTCTACACCTCAGGTCTCAGGATACTAACTATAAGCACTCAACCCAAACACCCTTGTGGTCACAGGATAATCAAGCATTAGCACTCAACCCCTACACGTCAGGTCAACACAGGGACACAACTATAAGCACTCAACCCCCACACCTCAGGTCATAGGATAATCAATCATTAGCACTCAACCCCCACACCTCAGGTCACAGGAAAAATTAACCATAAGCACTCAACCCTACACTACAGGTCACAGGATATTAACCATAAGCTTTCAACCCCTACACCCAGGTCACAGTGAGATAAATAACCATAAGCTCTCAACGCCCACACCTCAGGTCACAGGATAATCAAGCATTAGCACTTAACCCCACACCTCAGGCCACAGGTAATCAGGCATTAGCACTCCAACCCCTACACCCTTTCAGGTCACAGGATAATCAACCATTACCACTCAACCCCAGACCTTAGGTCACAGGATAATTAACCATAACCACTCAACCCCCAGACCTAGGGTCACAGTGGGATAACAACCATAAGCACCTTCAACCCCCACATCTCAGGTCACAGACACTCAACTATAAGCACTCAACACCTACACCTCTGTGTGTCAGGAGGATACTCAACTATAAGCAGTCAAACCCCCACAGTCATGGTGGGATACTCAAACTAGCACTCAACCCCACACCTCAGGTTACAGGATAATCAAACGGCTAGCACTCCCAACCCCACACCTCAGGTCACAGGATAACAACTATAAGCTCTCAACGCCCACACCTCACAGGATAATTAAGCATTAGCACTTAACCCCACACCTCAGGTCACAGGGTAATCGTAGGCATTAGCACTCAACCCCAGACCTCAGGTCGCTGCATGCACCCAACCATATTAGCACTCAACCCCCACACCTCAGGTCACAGGATAATTAAACTTCATAAGTACTCAACCCCCACACACCTCTCAGGTCACAGGATACTCAGCCAAGGGCACTCAACCCCTACACCTCTGTGATCACAGGACAATTAACCATAACACTGGGCTGCATTTGAAAAAAACATGAGGTGGGTTTCTTAGCTGATTCTTTTATTTTATGTGCTGGATTCCAAAATGCTATTCATTTTGCCCAATCAGGTCAGATTTTATGCTAAGTGCGAATTAGGAAAAAATCGAAATTTTAAATATGATGTCAAAATTTTATAAAAATATATCATAAGAAATGTAAATCACAAATATAGGACCAAAATATGTCAACTAAGCATAGGTGCCTTTATTAGACATGCATAAATGTATTGCCGCAGAGATGGTGGTTGATGTCTGGGCGCCCTGTTTCAGACACCAACAGTAGTCAGCGAAAGATGTTGATATCCGAGCCGTAATTCTTCTGGTACCGCCTCCTCCATTACACGGATATCTTACGGGAAGTTGCTCCTCTTGTTCCTCACCTGCCATCACAAAGCCTCTGGAAAGTAGTCCAAGTGGGAGTTGAGGAAGTACCTGATGGCGGCACCAAGAACTTTGTAGCTCAGAAGTAGGTCCTCAACAACTCGTTCATACTCTGGACTTCTGTAGTTGCCAAGAAAATTGGAGACAATAGACTTAAAAGGCATGCCAGGCTTTCTTCATTTACATCCATGCTGCAATCAAACTTCGGGATCTTGAAAAGCTCTTCACTGAGGGCCATCAAAAATTCTGCATTCAGCTTTGCCTCACTGACTTTTGGAAATTTTTCTTTTCAGAAAATGGAAAGCCTGGCTTTTTTGTCCAGTGCCTTTACAAAGTTTTTGAACAGACCAGAGTTTGATGCAGTATGAAGAAAAATGTTCTGCCGATTCACCAGAGCATGGACAACAACATTGTGAGAACCTGGAGTAAGTCCACTTCTTGCAGGCCAGTCACGTTGCATGTAGGTGCTGCTTGTCTGCTCGACTATCCACAGACAGAAGAAACATGCCATGTACCACCAGATGAAAAAGAAATTTAATTGTGAGGCAAAATATATGTAAAAAACACGGACATATACTCTTTTCCTTTTTATACACGGGCGACATTTAAATGGCCGGCGAGCACGTGGGTGTATTTAAATGCATCGTAAGGGCATTAAAACTGACCGGAAATCTTTTCTGTGAGGCTTGCCAATGTCTTCGGATGATTTTTTACTGAACGAATATGAGGACCCCATTTTGAGCTTAGAAAAATGCCAATATTTTACCTGAATTTCCGCTAAAAATGCTATAGCACAAAATTCTGACGTGATTGAGCAAAATGGATAACATTTTTTGAGATCAGCATGTAAAATACACCCAGAAAGCTTAATAATACACAAACCTCAAAAATCCATGCAGGGCAGTGTGTATAAGCAGTCAACCCCCACACTACAGGTCAGCAGGATAATTAACCATTAGCACTTAACCTCCACACTCAGGTCACAGGGTAATGAGGCATTAGCACCAACCCCCACACCTCAGGTCACAGGATAATAACCATAGCACTCAACCCCCACACCTCAGGTCACAGGATAATTAACCATAAGCACTCAACCTCTATACCTCAGGTCACAGGATACTCAAATCATAAGCACTCAACGCCCACAGTACAGGTCACAGAAGAATTCAACCATTAGCACTTAACCTCCACCCCCTGGTCACAGGATAATCAGGCTTTAGCACTCAACCCCCAGACCCTCAGGTCACAGGATAAATACCATAAGCACTCAACCCCCACACTACAGGTGCAGGTCACAGGATACTAACTATCTGCACTTAACCCCCACACCTCAGGTCACAGGATACTAACCATAATCTTCAACCCCTACATCACAGGTCACTGGATAATTAACTATTAGCACTCAACCCCCACACCTCAGGTCACTGGATAATTAACCATTAGCACTCAACCCCCACACCTCAGTCACAGGATAATTAACCATAAGCACTCAGCCACCACATTACAGGTCTCAGGATACTCAACCATGTAAACACTCAACCCCCCACACCACAGGTCAGACGATAATCAACCATAGTACCAAATCCCCTCACGAATCAGGTCATAGATAATTAACCATAAGTACTCCAACCCCAAACTACATGTCATCACAGTGTGATACTAACCATAAGCACTCCACCCCCACACTTCAGGTCACAGAATACCTTAACCATTAGCATTCAACCCCACACCTCAGGTCAAGCAGGATACTCAACATAAGCACTCAACCCCCACACCTCAGGTCACCAAGCAGGATACTCAACTATAAGCACTCAACCCCTACACCTCAGGCCTCAAGCAGGATACCAACTATAAGCATCTCAACCCCACACCTCAGGTCGCAGGATAATCAACCATTAGCACTCAACCCTCACACCTTAGGGTCACAGGATAATTAACTATAAGCACTCCAACCCCCACACTACAGGTCACAGGATAATTAACTATAAGCACTCAACCCCCACACTACTGGTCACAGGATACTTACTATAAGCACTCAACCCCCAAACTACCGGTAACAGGATAATTAACCATTAGCACTCAACCCCATACCTCAGGTCACAGCATACTAACTATAAGCATACAACCCCCACACTAGCAGGGTCACAGGATACTCAACCATTAGCACTGAACCCCACACCTCAGGCCTACAGGATAATTAACCATAAGCTCTCAACCTCTACACCTCAGGTTACAGGAAAATCAACCATTAGCACTGAACCCCCACACATGAGGTCACACACAATAATTAACCATAAGCACTCAACCCCACACCTCTGTGTAAGGCTCACAGGATAATCAAGAATTCAACACTCAACCCCACACCTCAGTTCACAGGATACTAACCATAAGCACTCAACCCCCGCACTACTGGTCACAGGATAATTAACCATTAGCACTCAACCCCCACACCTCTTGTAGGTCACAGGATAATTAACTATACACCAACCCCCACACCTCAGGTCACAGTGGATAATCAACCATTAGCACTCAACCCCACACCTTCAGGTCATACAGGATAATTAACCATTAGCACTTAACCCCCACACCTCAGTTCACAGGATAATTAACCATAAGCAATCAACCCCCACACTACAGGTCACAGGATACTCAACTATAAGCACTCAACCCCACACCTGTGTCACAGGATAATTAAATCTCATAATCACTCAACCCCTACACTACTGGTCACAGGATAATTAAATCATTAGCACTCAACCCCCATACCTCGGGTCATGGATAATTAACTATAAGTACTGAACACCTATACCTCAGGTCACAGGATAACTATAAGCACTCAACCCTGTCCCTCAGGTCACAGGATAATTAACCATAAGCACTCAACCCTACACCTCAGGTCACAGGATAATTAACCATAAGCACTCAACCCCCCACACCTCAGGTCGGTGGACCAACCATTAGCACTCAACCCTCACACCTTGTCACAGGATAATTAACCACAAGCACTCAACCCCCACACTACAGGTCACAGGATAATTAACCATAAGCACTCAACCCCCACACACTACTGGTCACAGGATAATTTACCATAAGCACTCAACCCCAAACTAACAATGGTAACAGGATAATTAACTAGCACTCAACCCCATACCTCAGGTCACAGCATACTCAACTCATAAGCATACAACCCCCACACTACAGGTCACAGGATAATTAACCATTAGCACTGAACCCCCACACCTCAGGTCACAGGATACTAACCATAAGCTCTCAACCTCTACACCTCAGGTTACAGGAAAAACAACCATTAGCACTGAACCCCCCACACATGAGGTCACATAATAATTAACCATAAGCACTCAACCCCCACACCTCAGGTCACAGGATAATCAAGAATTAACACCTTCAACCCCACACCTCAGTTCACAGGATAATTAACCATAAGCACTCAACCCCTGCACTACTGGTCACAGGATAATTAACCATTAGCACTCAAACCCCACACCTCAGGTCACAGGATACTTCCAACTATAAGCACTCAACCCCCACACCTCAGGTCACAGGATAATCAACCATTAGCACTCAAACCCCACACACCTCAGGTCACAGGATAATTAAATCATTAGCACTTTTCTAACCCCCACACCTCAGTTCACAGGATAAATAACCATAAGCAATCAACCCCACACTACAGGTCACAGGATAATTAACCATAAGCACTCAACCCCCCACCTCAGGTCACAGGATAATTAACCATAATCACTCAACCCCCACACTACTGGTAACAGGATAATTAACCATTAGCACTCAACCCCCATACCTCAGGTCACAGGATAATTAACCATAAGCACTGAACACCTATACCTCAGGTCGCAGAATAATCAACCATTAGCACTCAATCCCCACACCTTAGGTCACAGGATAATTAACCATAAGCACTCAACCCTCACACCTCAGGTCACAGGATAAATAGCCGTAAGCACTCATCTTCCACACCTCAGGTCACAGGATAATTAACCATAAGCACTCAACACCTACACCTCAGGTCACAGGATAATTAACCATAAGCAGTCAACCACCACATTACAGGTCACAGGATAATGAACCATTAGCACTTAACTTCCACACCTTAGGTCACAGGGTAATGAGGCATTAGCACTCAACCCCCACACCTCAGGTCACAGGATAATCAACCATTAGCACTCAACCCCCACACCTCAGGTCATAGGATAATTAACCATAAGCACTCAAACCCTACACCTGAGGTCACAGGATAATTAATAATAAGCACTCAACACCCACACTACAGGTCACAGAAGAATTAACCATTAGCACTCAATCCCCACACCTCAGGTCACAGGTAATCAACTATTAGCACTCAACCCCCACACCTTAGGTCACAGGATAATTAACCATAAGCTCTCAACCCCCACGAATCAGGTCATAGGATAATTAACCATAAGCACTCAACCCGCAAACTACAGGTCACAGAATACCTAACCATTAGCATTCCAGCACACCTGAGGTCCTGGGATAATTAACCATAAGCACTCAACCCCCCACCTCAGGTCTGGGATAATTAACCATGACACTCAACCCCCCAAACTACAGGTCACCAGGATAAGGTAACCATAAGCACTCAACCCCCACACCCAGGTCATGGATCATTTAACCATCAAGTACTCTAACACCCATACCTCAGGTTTACAGGATATTCAGCATTAGCACTCCTTTACACCTTAGGTCACAGGATAATTAACAATAAGCACTTGACCCCCATATTTCAGGTCACAGAATAATTAACCATTAGCACTCAACCCCCACACCTCAGGTCACATGATAATTAACCATAAGCTCTCAACCCCCACACCTCAGTTCAAAGGATAATTAACCATTAGCACTCAACCCCCACACTACTGGTCTGGGATAATTAACCATAAGCTCTCCTTCCCCTACACACTCAAGGTCACAGGATAATCAAGCACATTAACACTCCTTTACGCCTCAGGTCCACCCAGGATAATAAACCATAAGCTCTCAACCCCTACACCTCAGGTCACAGGATAATCAACCATTAGCACTCAACCCCCACACTAGAGGTTACAGGATAACTAACCATAAGCACTCAACCCCCACACCTCAGATCACAGGATAATCAAGCATTAACACTCAACCCTTACACCTTAGGTCACAGGATAATTAACCATAAGCACTCAAACCCCACAATACAGGTCATAGGATAATTAACCAATAGCACTCAACCCCCACACCTCAGGTCACAGGAACATTAACCATAATCTCTCAACCCCTACACTACAGGTCACTGGATAATTAACCATTAGCACTCAACCCCCACACCTAATGTCACTGGATAATTAATCATTAGCACTCAACCCCCACACCTCCGGTCACAGAATAATTAACCATAAGCATTCAGCCACCACATTACAGATCACAGGATAATTAACCATAAGCACTCAATCCCCACACCTCAGGTCATAGGATAATTAACCATAAGCACTGAACCCCCACACCTTAGGTCACAGGATAATTAACCATAAGCACTCAATCCCCACACTACAGGTCATAGGATAATTAACCATAAGCACTCAACCCCCACACCTCAGGTCTGGGATAATTTATAAGCACTCAACCCCCACACCTCAGGTCTGGGATAATTAACCATAAGCACTCAACCTCCACACTACAGGTCATAGGATAATTAACCATTAGCACTCAACCCCCACACCTTAGGTCACAGGATAATAAACCATAAGCTCTTAACCCCTACACCTCAGGTCACAGGATAATCAACCATTAGCACTCAACCGCCACGCTACAGGTCATAGGATAATTAAGCATAAGCACTCAACCCCTGCACCTTAGGTCACATGATAATTAACAATAAGCACTTGACCCCCATATTACAGGTCACAGAATAATTAACCATTAGCACTCAACCCCTACACCTCAGGTCACAGGATAATCAACTATTAGCACTCAACCCCCACACCTCAGGTCACATGATAATTAACCATAAGCTCTCAACCCCCACACCTCAGTTCAAAGGATAATTAACCATTAGCACTCAACCCCCACACCTAAGGTCGAGGGATAATTAACCATTATCACTCAACCTCTACACTACAGGTCACAGGATAATTAACCATTAGCACTCATCCCCACACCTAAGGTCACAGGATAATCACATTTGCACTTAACCCCCACACCTCAGGTCATCACAGGATAATAACCAAAAAGACTAACCTCACACTACTTTGGTCACAAGCAGGATAATTAACCATTGTGCGACTCAACCCCATACCTCAGGTCACAGGATAATTAACTATAAGCACTCAACACCTACACCTCAGGTCACAGGATAATTAACCATAATCACTCAACCCCCACACTACTGGTAACAGGATAATTAACCATTAGCACTCAACCCCCATACCTCAGGTCACAGGATAATTAACCATAAGCACTGAACACCTATACCTCAGGTCGCAGAATAATCAACCATTAGCACTCAATCCCCACACCTTAGGTCACAGGATAATTAACCATAAGCACTCAACCCTCACACCTCAGGTCACAGGATAAATAGCCGTAAGCACTCATCTTCCACACCTCAGGTCACAGGATAATTAACCATAAGCACTCAACACCTACACCTCAGGTCACAGGATAATTAACCATAAGCAGTCAACCACCACATTACAGGTCACAGGATAATGAACCATTAGCACTTAACTTCCACACCTTAGGTCACAGGATAATTAACCATAAGCACTCAACCCCCACATCTCAGGTCACAGGATAATGAACCATAAGCTTTCAACCCCTACACCTAAGGTCACAGGATAATTAACCATAGGCACTCAACACCTACACCTCAGGTCAGAGGATAATTAACCATAAGCAGTCAACCCCCACACTACAGGTCACAGGATAATTAACCATTAGCACTCAACCCCCACACCTCAGGTTACAGGATAATCAACTATTAGCACTCAACCCCCACACCTCAGGTCACAGGATAATTAACCATAAGCTCTCAACACCCACACCTCAGGTCACAGGATAATTAAGCATTAGCACTTAACCCCCACACCTCAGGTCACAGGGTAATCAGGCATTAGCACTCAACCCCCACACCTCAGGTCACAGGATAATCAACCATTAGCACTCAACCCCCACACCTCAGGTCACAGGATAATTAACCATAAGCACTCAACCCCCACACCTCAGGTCACAGGATAATTAGCCATAAGCACTCAACCCCCACACCTTAGGTCACAGGATAATTAACCATAACACTGGGCTGCATTTGAAAAAAAAAATTCATGAGGTGCGGGATTTCTTAGCTGATTCTTTATGTATTTTGCGTGCTGATTCCAAAAATGCCATTCATTTTGCCCAATTAGGTCAGATTTTTATGCTATGCGAATTCGGAAAAAATCGAAATTCTTAAATATGATGTCAAAATTTTTATGCAAAATATATCATAAGAAATGTAACCACAACACATAGGACCAAAATATGAAAACTACATAGGTACCTTTACAGTTAGACATGCATAAATGGCTGTCGCAGAGAATTTCTTTGGTGGTTGGTGTCTGGGGCGTCCCGTTTCAGACACCAACAGCAATCGGCGAGCATGTTGATATCCCAGCGACCCTGGTACCGCTCCTCCATTACACGGATATCTTGATGGAAGCGTTCTCCTTGTTCCTCACTCACATCACCACAGTTCTCTGGAAAGTAGTCCAAGTGGGAGCTGAGGAAGTGCATCTTGATGGACATGCGTGCACCAAGAACTTTGTAGCTCAGAAGTAGGTCCTCAACAACTCGTTCATACTCTGGACTTCTGTAGTTGCCAAGAAAATTGGAGACAATAGACTTAAAGGCATGCCAGGCTTTCTTCTCATTTACATCCATGCTGCAATCAAACTTGGGATCTTTGAAAAGCTCTCTGATCTGAGGGCCATCAAAAATTCCTGCATTCAGCTTTGCCTCATTGACTTTTGGAAAATTTTCTCTCAGAAAATTGAAAGCCTGGCTTTTTTTGTCCAGTGCCTTTACAAAGTTTTTGAACAGACCGAGCTTGATGTGCAGTGGCGGAAGAAAAATGTTCTGCGGATTCACCAGAGCATGGACAACAACATTGTGAGAACCTGGAGTAAGTCCACTTCTTGCAGGCCAGTCACGTTGCATGTAGTGCTGCTTGTCTGCTCGACTATCCCACAGACAGAGGAAACATGCCATGTACCACCAGATGAAAAAGAAATTTAATTGTGAGAAAATATATGTAAAAAAACACGGACATATACTCTTTTCCTTTGCGTCACGGCGGACATTTAAATGGCCGGCGAGCACGTGGGTGTATTTAAATGCATCGTAAGGGCATTAAAACTGACCGAAATCTTTTCTGTGAAATGTCTCGGATGATTTTTTTAATGAACGAATATGAGGACCCCATTTTGAGCGAAAAATGCCAATATTTTACCTGAATCTCCGCTTAAAATGCTATAGCACAAAATTCTGACCTGATTGAGCAAAATGGATAACATTTTTGAGATCAGCATGCAAAATACACCCAGAAAAGCTTAATAATACACAAACCTCAAAAACTATGCAGGGCAGTGTAAGCAGTCAACCCCCACACTACAGGTCACAGGATAATTAACCATTAGCACTTAACCTCCACACCCTAGGTCACAGGGTAATGAGGCATTAGCACGCAACCCCCACACCTCAGGTCACAGGATAATCAACCATTAGCACTCAACCCCCATACCTCAGGTCACAGGATAATTAACCATAAGCACTCAACCCCTACACCTCAGGTCACAGGATAATTAACCATAAGCACTCAACCCCCACAGTACAGGTCACAGAAGAATTAACCATTAGCACTTAACCTCCACACCGCAGGTCACAGGATAATCAGGCTTTAGCACTCAACCCCCACACCTCAGGTCACAGGATAATCAACCATTAGAACTTAACCCCCACACTACAGGTCACAGGATAATTAACATAAGCACTCAACCCCTGATAATTAACAATAAGCACTTGACCCCCATATTTCAGGTCACAGAATAATTAACCATTAGCACTCAACCCCCACACCTCAGGTCACATGATAATTAACCATAAGCTCTCAACCCCCACACCTCAGTTCAAAGGATAATTAACCATTAGCACTCAACCCCCACACACCTTAGGTCACAGGATAATAAACCATAAGCTCTCAACCCCTACACCTCAGGTCACAGGATAATCAACCATTAGCACTCAACCCCCACACTAGAGGTTACAGGATAACTAACCATAAGCACTCAACCCCCACACCTCAGATCACAGGATAATCAAGCATTAACACTCAACCCTTACACCTTAGGTCACAGGATAATTAACCATAAGCACTCAAACCCCACAATACAGGTCATAGGATAATTAACCAATAGCACTCAACCCCCACACCTCAGGTCACAGGAACATTAACCATAATCTCTCAACCCCTACACTACAGGTCACTGGATAATTAACCATTAGCACTCAACCCCCACACCTAATGTCACTGGATAATTAACCATTAGCACTCAACCCCCACACCTCAGGTCACAGAATAATTAACCATAAGCATACAACCCCACACTACAGGTCACAGGATAATTAACCATAAGCACTCAACCCCCAAACTACCGGTAACAGGATAATTAACCATTAGCACTCAACCCCCACACCTCAGGTCACAGGATAATTAACCATAAGCACTCAACCCCCACACTACAGGTCACAGGATAATTAACCATAAGCACTCAACCCCCACACCTCAGGTCACAGGATACTAACCCAACCAAAGCACTCAACCCCACACCTCAGGTCACAGGATAATCAAGAATTAACACTAACCCCTGGCCACACCTCAGGTCACAGGATAATTGACCATAAGCACTCAACCCCCAACCCCCACACTACTGGTCACAGGATAATCAACCATAAGCTTTCAAACCCCACATCTTAGGTCACAGGATAATCAACCATTAGCACTCAACCCCCACACCTCACGTCGCAGGATAATCAACCATTAGCACTCAACCCCCACACCTTAGGTCACAGGATAATTAACCATAAGCACTCAACCCCCATACCTCAGGTCACAGGATAATTAACCATAATCACTCAACCCCGACACCTCAGGTCACAGGATAATTAACCATAAGTACTCAACCCCTACACCTGAGGTCACAGGATAATTAACAATAAGCACTCAACTCCCACACTACTGGTCACAGGATAATTAACCATTAGCACTCAACCCCCATACCTCAGGTCACAGGATAATTAACCATAAGCACTGAACACCTACACCTCAGGTCAGAGGAAAATTAACCATAAGCAGTCAACCCCAACACTACAGGTCACAGGATAATTAACCATGAGCACTTAACCCCCACACCTCAGGTCACAGGGTAATGAAGCTTTAGCACTCAACCCCGACACCTCAGGTCACAGGCTAATCAACCATTAGCACTCAACCTCCACACCTCAGGTCACAGGATAATTAACCATAAGCACTCAACCCCTACACCAGAGGTCACAGGATAATTAACAATAAGCACTCCAACTCCCACACTACAGGTCACAGAAAAAGAACCATTAGCACTCAATCCCCACCTCAGGTAATCCAGGCACTCACCTCAGGTCATATAACCATAAGCTCTCAACCCCCACGAATCAGGTCACAGGATAATTAACCATAAGCACTAAACCCGCAAACTACATGTCACAGGATAATCATCCATAAGCACTCAACCTCCACACTACAGGTCACAGAATACCTAACCATTAGCATTCAACCCCCACACCTCAGGTTACAGGATTATTAACCATAAGCACTCAACCCCCACACCTCAGGTCACAGGATTATTAACCATAAGCACTCAACCCCCAAACTACAGGTCACAGGATAATTAACCATAAGCACTCAACCCCCACACCCCAGGTCATAGGATAATTAACCATTAGTACTCAACACCCATACCTCAGGTTACAGGATATTCCACCATTAGCACTCAACCCCCACACCTCAGGTCACAGGATAATTAACCATAAGCACTCAACCTCCACACTACAGGTCATAGGATAATTAACCATTAGCACTCAACCCCCACACCTAAGGTCACAGGATAATAAACCATAAGCTCTCAACCCCTACACCACAGGTCACAGGATAATCAACCATTAGCACTCAACCCCCACACTACAGGTCACAGGATAATTAACCATAAGCTCTCAACCCCTACACCTCAGGTCACAGGATAATCAAGCATTAACACTCAACCCCCACAGCTTCGGTCACAGGATATTTAACCATAAGCACTCAATCCCCACACTATAGGTCACAGGATAATTAACCATTAGCACTCAACCCCCACACCTCAAGTCACAGGATATTCAACCATTAGCACTCAATCCCTACGCTTCAGGCCACAGGATAATTAACCATATACACTCAATCCCCAACCTACAGGTCACAGGATAATTAACCATTAGCACTCAACTCCCACACCTCAGGTCATAGGATAATCGACCATAAGGTCTCAACCCCTACACCTTAGGTCACAGCATAATCAACCATTAGCACTCAACCCCCACACTAGAGGTCACAGGATAATTAACCATAAGCACTCAACCCCCACACCTCAGATCACAGGATAATCAAGCATTAACACTCAACCCTCACACCTTACGTCACAGGATAATTAACCATAAGCACTCAAACCCCACACTACAGGTCATAGGATAATTAACCAATAGCACTCAGCCCCCACACCTCAGGTCACATGATCATTAACCATAATCTCTCAACCCCTACACTACAGGTCACTGGATAATTAACCATTAGCACTCAACCCCACACCTAATGTCACTGGATAATTAACCATTAGCACTCAACCCCCACACCTCAGGTCACAGAATAATTAACCATAAGATAGCCATTAACCATAAGCACTCAACCCCCACACTAATTAACCATAAGGTCACAGGATAATTAATCATAAGCTCTCAACCCCTACACCTCAGGTCACAGGATAATTAACCAAAAGCACTCAACCCCCACACTACGGGTCACAGGATAATTAACCATAAGCACTCAACCCCCACACTACAGGTCACAGGATAATTAACCATAAGCACTCAACCCCCACACTACAGGTCACAGGATAATTAACCATTAGCACTCAACCCCAGCACATCAGGTCACAGGATAATTAACCATAAGCACTCAACCCCCAACCTTCAGGTCACAGGATAATTAACCATTAGCACTCATCCCCCAACCCTCAGGTCATTGGATAATCAACCATTTGCACTTAACCTCCACACCTCAGGACACAGGATAATCAAGCATTAGCACTCAATCCCCACACATCAGGTCACAGGATAATTTACCATAAGCACTCAATCCCCACACCTCAGGTTACAGGATAATTAACCATAAGCACTCATCCCCCACACTACAGGTCACTGGATAATTAACCATTAGCACTCAACCCCCACACCACAGGTCACAGGATAATCAACCATTCGCACTTAACCCACACGCCTAAGGTTACAGGATAATTAACCATAAGCACTCAACCCCCCAAATTACAGGTCACAGGATAATTAACCATAAGCTCTTAACCCCCACACCTCAGCTCACAGGATAATTAACCATTAGCACTCAAACCCCCACACCCAAGGTCACAGGATAATCAAGCATTAGCACTTAACCCCCACACCTAAGGTCACAGGATATTCAAGCATTAACACTTAACCCCCACACCTCAGGTCACAGGATTATTAACCATAAGCACTGAACCCCCACACCTCAGGTCACAGGATAATTAACCATTAGCACTCAACCCCCACACCTAAGGTCACAGGATAATCCAGCATTAGCACTTAACCCCCACACCTCAGGTCACAGGATAATTAACCATTAGCACTCAACCCCCACACGTCAGGTCACAGGATAATCAACCATTAGCACTCAACCCCACACTACAGGTCACAGGATAATCAACCATTAGCACTCAACCCCCACACCTCAGGTCACAGATCTGAGAGGAGCCAATTATTACCTTTTCAACCTCCGGATTACGGGGTCGTAGTTTTTAGTTTATACATATTGTAAGGTCATTAAACAAACGCCATATTCATATAAGGTTTTCAATTTAAAACCTATCTCGATTTACTCTTTCTCTGCGTTTCGCGCACTTGTCATTTTATTCTGGCTACCGCCAGACGATTTTATTCAGCTTAGGGTAATCTCCCGCGGTCAAAGGGTTAAGATTACGAAAACATCAAACTGTAGATGATATATAGACACATCGTTGTAACCTGAGTTGAAATGTATTTGGTGGGGGAATCCTGGGTGGGGGGGTGGGGGGGTCAACCTTCCCGATAAACTTATACCTCATCATCTGGAGGGGAGACAACTGTTACAATAACCAAAGATAGGCGATAATTGCCATCCCAACCACGAGTCCTGGAGAGATGCCGCCACCTAAGGCTCCCCTGACTGTGACACTCGAATAGCCAGTGTTTTACAGTCAGGGGACCAGCCAGTGTTTTACAGACAGGGGACCAGACAATCATTGCATACTGGCTGGGTCTCTCAGACCATCAGGCGGTTGTAAGTCAACTTAGATTGGCAATAGGTAGCTTAGCCAGGACGGTCTCCCACCTCTGTAATTTTCACGAACAGATCCAGGTATTCATTGTCGTTTTTAGGTCTTAAGATTCGACATACAGAGTATCAGTGTCTGCAAATCCTTATCTACGGTAACAAGGTAGTCTTGATGTGATACAGTTTGTTTCTCCAGTTTCACCTTCGAGCAGATGACTCTCGTAACACCGATGCTCCATGTCATGTCACTATGTAAACACCGTTCAGGCATTCTTGATGAACTCTTGCCAAATGGTTAGTTTGGATGTGATGGAGACAGACCTAGGCATCACCACGATCTCTGCAGTGTTGTTGTCACTCTACACACTGAGGAAAGACCTAGGAGCAGTGACGTGGCCAGCGCTGCACACTGAAAAAACCTATGAAGTTGAACTCTACAGAAGCCAAACTGAAAGGCAGGATTCCACTGATGCGGAATTCAGTGTATGACGCGTTGTACCATTTTATACATAAGAAATTTTCACGAGGACATCGAATGCGGAAACTAAATAAACATTTATATAAATAAATTTTTGTATTATTGCTGTTTTCGGATTACATGAAAAATATAAATACCATCTTATTTCACCTGAAGAGTAACCTAACTTAACGCTATCTGCAGCGTTAGGTTAGCTACTTAGGTTATTTTAAGTTAGGTTAGCATTTGGGTGATTAATATCCTGGTGAGCAAAACTGGAGTGTCTGATCTTCTCGTTCTTTTTTAATCAAATTTTCTAATTGATCATTACAACACTATTTTATTCACGGGATTTACTCATTCAGTACGGAATTAAGTTAGTAGTCTGTTCCTCAGAGGAAACATCAACTCACACACTGAAACACAAGATGAAAAGAATTCGCTGTTTTCGAGATATCTGCGTCAGGAGGTAGACCCGGGGGGCTGCCTGTCAGTGTGCTGCCGACGTCTGCTTATTGGCGACGCCTCTTGTCTTCCACACCTCACTCACAACTATTGTCTTCCAACTCTCTCAAGAACCACAGGTGTTATTTTAAACCTCTTTTAAGAACCATAGGTGTTGTCTTTCACTTCTCTCAAGTGTTGTCTTCCGCCTTTCCAAGACAACTAGTTATAATGTCTTCCACTACTCTCCAGGACCATAAGTGCTGCCCGTATTGTCTTAAGAACCACAAGTGTTGTCTTCCACCTCTTACAAGTGTTGTCTTCCACCTCTCACAAGTGTTGTCTTCCACCTCTCTCATCTCTCATGTGTTGTCTTCCACCATTCACAAGTGTTGTCTTCCACCTCTCGCAAGTAAGTGTGAGACCGTACGTGTTGCCCGTATTGTCTTCCACCTGTCTTAAGAACTACAGGTGTTTTCCTCCGCCACTCTCCAGTATCACCGGAGAGCGCCACAAAACACTGCTGCCCAGGGCTGGGGATGTACACAGTTCAAAAATAAACAAAAGTAAAAAATGTTTGAATACGTTTAACCGTTTCAGAGACTAGAGCCTGTTGTTATTGTACAGTACCTCAGTGTTGTACAGTACCTCAGTGTTGTACAGCACCTCAGTGTTGTACAGTACCTCAGTGTTGTACAGTACCTCAGTGTTGTACAGCACCTCAGTGTTGTACAGTACCTCAGTGTTGTACAGTACCTCAGTGTTGTACAGTACCTCAGTGTTGTACAGTACCTCAGTGTTGTACAGTACCTCAGTGTTGTACAGCACCTCAGTGTTGTACAGTAACTCAGTGTTGTACAGCACCTCAGTGTTGTACAGTACCTCAGTGTTGTACAGTACCTCAGTGTTGTACAGTACCGCAGTGTTGTACAGTTCCTCAGTGTTGTACAGCACCTCAGTGTTATACAGTTCCTCAGTGTTGTACAGTACCTCAGTGTTGTACAGTACCTCAGTGTTGTACAGTACCTCAGTGTTGTACAGTACCTCAGTGTTGCAGTTCTCAGTGTTGGACAGTACCTCAGTGTTGTACAGTACCTCAGTGTTGTACAGTACCTCAGTGTTGTACAGTACCTCTGTGTTGTACAGTACCTCAGTGTTGTACCTCAGTGTTGTACAGTACCTCTCAGTGTTGTACAGTACCTCAGTGTTGTACAGTACCTCAGTGGACAGTACCTCAGTGTTACAGTACCTCAGTGTTGTAATACCTCAGTGTTACCTTCAGTGTTATACAGTACCTCAGTGTTGTACAATACCTCAGTGTTATGCAATTACCTCAGTGTTATACAGTTCCTCAGTGTTATTACAGTTCCTCAGTGTGTACAGTACCTCAGTGTTACAATTACCTCAGTGTTACAGCACCTCAGTGTTGTACCTCAGTGTCCCTCAGTGTTGGATACCTCAGTGTTGTACAGTACCTCAGTGTTGTACAGTACCTCAGTGTTGTACAGTACCTCAGTGTTGTACAGCACTCAGTGTACCTCAGTGTTTTACAGTACCTCAGTGTTGTACAGTTCCTCAGTGTTGTACAGTACCTCAGTGTTGTACAGTACCTCTGTGTTGTACAGTACCTCAGTGTTGTACAGTACCTCAGTGTTGTACAGTTCCTCAGTGTTGTACAGTTCCTCAGTGTTGTACAGTACCTCAGTGTTGTACAGTACCTCTGTGTTGTACAGTACCTCAGTGTTGTACAGTACCTCAGTGTTGTACAGTACCTCAGTGTTGTACAGTACCTCAGTGTTGTACAGTTCCTCAGTGTTGTACAGTTCCTTAGTGTTGTGCAGTACCTCAGTGTTGTACAGTACCTCTGTGTTGTACAGTACCTTAGTGTTGTACAGTACCTCAGTGTTGAAGTTAACAGTTTAAGGATAGTTTAGTTTTGTAAACTGTTTTCTAAGATGTCAGATAAAACCAAGTCAATAATCACCATCCTGTTAGTAGAGGTGCCCGGGACTCCAGCAAGACTCTGGACAGAAGCTACAACAGCCTGGTTCATATCTGGGTCTTGCAGGCGGCGCTAAGATTAATTAGAGCTTAAATGAGGCCGTTTGGCTGGTGTGTATTGGGCTTTCGCTTGATGACGTAATTTACCAGCCCTGATTACCAGCAGTAGGTGTAATATGGCGGTCTTTCAGTGTTGCATTATGGCTGTGTTCAACGTTGCTGGGAGGTTGGATTTCGCGATTGTGTTAAAGGCTGCCTTTCAGTTGTGTGTAGCATGGCTATCTTTCAGCATGCAATATGGCTGTAGTAGTTTCATAGTTACAATATGGTTGATCTTTCAATTATGCAATATGAACACGTTTCAGAATTGCAATATTGATGTCGTTTAGTCTCATTTTAGTTGTAATATAACTGTTTTTCGGTTTTACAATGTAGCTGTCGCAAAATGACTGTTTTCCATTTTATAATATGTTAGTTTTCCGAGTACCAATATGGGGGTGTTCTTCAAGAGCTGCAATATGTCAGTTTTTCTAAGTAGCAATATGGATATCATTCAGTGCTGCAGTATAATGATCTTACTAACTTGTAACATGGCGGGTCGATCTGAGTTGCAACGATGTGATCTTTAAACAAATCAAATTGGTTTGGTTTTGTTAACGTTGCAATATTACGGACTTTGTATCAGTGTTGGATTGATAACAATACCCGCTAGACAACACTCCTTTCTCCGTGTGTGTGTGTGTGTGTGTTCCCTAGTCTCCCCACAGCTACCCGTCTGGCTAACTAATCACCCCACTATATCTGCCGGCGCGCGCTCTGAGCCCTACCAAACACTGGTTCATTTACTCACTAACTGAGTTATTGACGATCTATTGACCCCATCTAGGTTTACGAGTTACCTCGCCCCCGTGACTCTGCCTCAGGCTCTTCGCTTTTATACACCACCAAACTTGTTATCTCGCCCGTTGTAGTACATCATAGTAGTCGCCTCTACTACACTGTGTCATCCTGAATTTTATTAGTTGAGCTTATTATTTTTTCCCTTAACATAATTCTTCTTTTTTTATATGCGTTTTGGTGTTATTTTTCTTGATCGCAGGAGAGTTTACCGTTTGGTGAACCTTTGTAGATAGTCAGTATAAGTAAATTAACACCAGTATTCTCCCTATGATGAGGTAGTATATCCATTTATAATCTTTTTTCCAATTTAAATAAAACAAAAAGTCTCCTGAATCACTGGCTCAGAACACTCTTCCTGTTGGCCATTATATACCACACAGACCATGACGTCACTCAGGTACAAGTTTCAACGGAGATTTATAACTAGAGGGAACTTTACATTCATTAATTTCAAGTTTCCAACCCGGGAATTATTGTTTATTGTACGACGGTCAGGAGCAAGGTGGTGGGGTCAGAAGTAAGGTGGTGGGGTCAGAAGGTAGGGTGGTGGGGTCAGGAGTAAGGCGGTGGGGTCAGGAGGTAGGTGGTGGGGTCAGAAGGTGGGTCAGAAGGTAGGGTGGTGGGGTCAGGAGTGGGGGTCAAGGTGGTGGGGTCAGGAGTAAGGTGGTGGGGTCAGGAGTAAGGTGGTGGGGTCAGAAGGTAAGATGGCGGGGTCATGAGTAAGGTGGTGGGGTCAGGAGTAAGGTGGTGGGGTCAGAAGGTAAGATGGCGGGGTCATGAGTAAGGTGGTGGGGTCAGGAGTAAGGTGGTGGGGTCAGAAGGTAGGTGTGATGAGACAAAACTCACCAGAAGATATTACATATAGACAGAATATTTACAGTATAGTAGAAGGAATGTAAAGAGAGGAAAAGCTTGGTAGCGTGGCCGGTTAGTTATTTACACTGTCAATACACTTATCTTATCTCATATAGTGATACATATATATTACATATCACGTATTACGTAGTACGTTCTTAAGGGACAACTTATTAAACACCACTTCGATACAACTATTTATTAATTCACTCAATCACATGGACACATCAATATCAATATTATATCGGAGTTCTTAGCACATTATTTTTACATTACTCGACACTGACTCGGACACAAACATGAAAGGAATACACTTCCCACAGTAGGTAACTCACCCTAGGGATAGTTCTGACAAGACTCACATGTAACCTGACGTAGGCCCAGTGGGTGCTGGCCGGGCTGCCTCCTATGGGAGATTCTGCTTAGCTGGTGAAGCCGGGTCTCCCCCCCGACCTGGGGAGGGGACGAGCGTGACTCTGTGCGAGTGAGCAGAAAGACTACCCGGACGGGAGAGAGGATGACCAGACTGACAGAATGACAATCTGCCGAATAACCTGAATGAGGAATGCCCTCGTGACCAGGACTGCAGGTCCTTTATATGGGCCCTCAAATGCCGGTGTTTGACCTCTGCCAATTAACACTAAACTGGTTAGATCTGGACAGCTGTGTTCAGGTGTGGTCATTCCCAGGTGTGTCTTAGGTGTGGTTGTAGGTCACCCGGCTAACTCAGGTCATTAGCGGGCGAGGTCAGGTCCCTTGGGTCTTGACCTGGGGTGTGTCAACCTGGTATGTTGGGTACCACGAGGTCTGCAGTGTACTCGCTGTTATATGTGTTGCAATTCTCTGGGCTGTAAGCTATGGTCTGACATTCAATCAATACATAGGGTGGTGGGGTCAGGAGTAAGGTGGTGGGGTCAGGAGTAAGGTGGTTGGGTCATGAGGTAAGATGGCGGAGTCAGGAGTAAGGTGGTGGGGTCAGGAGTAAGGGTGGAAGGTGGTTGGGGTGGTGGGGTTAGGAGTAAGGGGTGTGGTCAGAAGTAAGGTGTGTGGGGTCAGGAGGTAAGATGGCGGTGTCAGGAGTAAGGTGGTGGGGTCAGGAGTAAGGTGGTGGTCAGAGTAAGGGGTGGGTCAAAGGTCAGGCAAGGTGTGAATTCAGGAGGTAAGGTGGGGTCAGGAGGTAAGGTATTGGGTCAGGAGCAAGGTGGTGAAGTCAGGAGGTAAGGTGGTGGGGTTTAGGAGTAAGATGGTCAGGGGATAAGGTGGTGGGGTCAGGAGGTAAGATGGTTGGGTCAGGGAGTAAGGTGGTGGGGTTAGGAGCAAGGTGGTGGGGTAGGTGGTGTGGTCAAAAGTAAGATAGTTGGGTCAGGAGTAAGGTAAGGTTAGGAGCAAGGTGGTGGGGTTAGGGAGGTAAGGTGGTGTGGTCAAAGGTAAGATGGTGGGGTCAGGAGTAAGGTGGTGGGGTTAGGGAGTAGGATGGTGGGGTGAGGGGTCAGGAGGTGGAAGGAGGGGAGTAAGTGGGTAAGGGGTAAGGTGGGTCAGGAGGTGGGTCAGGAGGTAAGGTGGTGGGGTCAGGAGTAAGGTGGTGGTGTCAAGAGTAAAGTGGTGAGGAGGTAAGTATTGGTCAGGAGCAAGGTGGTGGAGGAGTTAAGGTGGTAGGGTCAGGAGCAAGGTGGTGTGGGGTCAGGAGGTAAGGTGGTGTGGTCAAAAGAGATGGGTCAGGAAAGGGGGTCAGGAGCAAGATGGTGGGGTCAGGAGGTAAGCAGGGTCAGGAGGTAAGATGGTGGGGTGGAGGTAAGATGGTGGGGTCAGGAGGTGTGGTCAGGAGTAAGATGGTGGGCTCAGGAGTAAGGTGGTGGGCTCAGGAGTAAGGTGGTGGGGTCAGGAGTAAGGTGGTGGGGTCAGGAGGTAAGGTGGTGGGGTCAGGAGTAAGGTGGTGGGGTCAAAAGTAAGATGGTGGGGTCAGGAGGTAAGGTGGTGGGGTCAGGGGTGTCATGATTCAGTAGCTTACAAATCGCGTTCATTAATAACTTAGTTCCAGAAACTCCTGCTATATATTACAGACTCTGTGTTCCATAATGTAAACAGATCAAGACACTACCTGCTCACTACCTCAGGGTACCTCGCACTGTGGGAGGTGAGAGGTAGACAACACACCATGAAACCAACGATTAGATAGGTCCTAGCTATTACGATGAAGGAGTCAGTGTTTATAACCTCCCTCAGCGGTTTAACTATGAGACGTGCAGGCCACCCCAACCTTCTACCCCTGAGATCTCAATAAAACACATCTACTTCAGAGTCACAAGTTTCTTAACTAACACAAATGATATAATTTTTGTCCCTAAGAATGACCTTTCAAATTCACAACTTTTGTTCATGATCTTATTAGCTTAAATAAACTGGCCTATAAAACATCTGATATACCTGTTTGATGCCACATTATACATTGTCAATAAAGTAGCTACCTAGATAACAGGCCTTTGTGCTATAGTGTTTTTGTTTTGAAATCTTCTCTTCACTTTAACAATCAATGATCATTCCAGCTCAAATTGTTGTGCATAAATATACCTGAGTTTAGTTTTAAAGGAATTTTTGGAAGCATAACATTATTAAAATATTATAGCGTCCTGCATCACCGTAGCAAAAAGTTGCAGACATGTAAATTAATGCTGTTCGTCCTGTTTATATACTGATGACCATTCCACTTTAATATTACAGCGTCGTGGTAACATTAAAATTTATAATGTCAACAACAAAATTCATTGGAAATTATTATTATTTTTCACACATTTTCTTAATGCAACACTGATTCAATACTGATAAATAATTAATAAGAATGTGAAGTTAAGCATATTTAACCTTCAACACAAACACAGCTAAGTCTTAACAAAAACATAGTCAAGCTTCAACACAAGGATAACAAAGCTTCATTATATACATAGTTAAGCTTGAACACATGAAGAGTTAAGCTTCAGACTCTATCATATAGTTGACTGTTCTCTCTCCAACATTCCATTTGTATTTTGGTATTTTAAAATTAAGAGAATGAAATGAAGGTAAAAAAAATCTTTCCAATTAAACACGTAGTAATATGTGCTGACAACAGTAATTTATTTCCCTTGTAATTCCAAATACAATGTCCTTGGAAGTTTTTATACTATTTCATTACATCTTACAATAACACACACACACACACACACACACACACACACACACACACACACACACACACACACACACACACACACACACACACACACACACACATACACACAGTGCTCATATCTACCTCACTCATGTTCATCTCGCAATTATATTAGGAATGTAGTTTGTGTTCAGGCAAATTAATAGTATTTTGCTTTGGCTGAAAATGATTTTATTTAATTTCCCATTGCTGGAAATATATATATGAGTACAAACACAATCTTCAGGGTGTAGCGATATGTATTTTTTTTGTTCAGGTTATTGTGGCGAAAAATATATTGTTATATCTGCTGCCTCTTGTAATCCTGAACTCCTTTACTCACCACAGCTTTAGTAGTATAAAGACCATAAACTCAATGGTTGTGCCTCCTTTGATCTAAAGATATTCGTTGTCCCTCACCTCGCCCTCACCTCACCTCGCCCTCACCTCACCTCGCCCTCACCTCACCTCGCCCTCGGGCTCCTTCTACAGGGAAAACATTGTAGTTGTGAGCTCCAGTCCTTGTGATATCACTATGTCCAGAGATTATGACAGTTGTACTCATCTCCCCATTAACCTTATACAAGGAAAATAAAGTTGCAGGGACATGTAAATTCCTCCATTATAGAGAAACAGGGATTGTAATCTCTCGTCTGAACATATTTTGTTGAGAAGAATGACAAGACAAATATACTAAACTTAAACTTAACTCGCCTGGTGATACACGCTTAGCCAGTTTAGCTCTGGTGTCGTCTGGTAGCCTCTACTGCGCATGCTTCTCATTCTACAGAAATCATAAAAAAATTGTCTTGCCTCTAGAATTTGGACAACTATCTTTACATTTTTAACTTGAGGTACTTTGAACATTACTTTACAAGGCGTCATGGAGCCAGTAGGTATGGATGGTTGTATAGTAAATCTGACCAGTCGTTAAACTTATAAATCTAAGAGCAGAAAGTCACGATTATTGCATTAGCATTTATATTATACGCAACAAAATCCATAGATATCTTATTAATAAATTATGTTTACATGAAGCTCCCCCTGAACCTCTCAATTCTTCCCTCACCAATATTCGTTCTAGGACTATTAATTTATTGACCTTCTACCACCCGAGGGAGGTTGAGAGGCAGAGTGACATGGTTTATCACAGCTATCAGTGGTAGCCCGGGAGATCACTTGTCGGTGGGAGGAAATAAGGTGTTTTGGTGGAGAATGACCTAAGGTAGATATTGTGGTGGGTGACGGGAGGATATTGAACCGTACTGCAGGTGGTGACGGTAGCCAGGTTTGACGGGGAGGGTGGTGCAGGACGGGCGAGGTCTGGCTTCTTTTGTTAAGTGTATCGCGTTCTCTCTTGCTCTCTTTCTGACCTTCTTAAGCTTCTCACTCAGAGACACTTACACGCCACACTCAGCCATCATTCTATAACCACTTTCATTCACTCACTCTCTTACTGCTTTTCTCTGCCAGAAAGAAATGGACCGGCATCCAAGTGCAGACGAACCTAGGTACACACACACACACACACACACACAAACACACACACACACACACACACACACACACACACACACACACACACACATGCTACTACTTTGCTGTCACTCTGAATCGAGTATGACGATCATCCAGCTATGATACAATGATTTGAGTTATTAAGGATGTCACCTTCGTTGGTGAGCTCTGAGGTGACTAGAGAGGCCGATACGAGACCGGCAGGGTCGTCCACAGATGTCGCACGTGTGGAGGGCTGCATCTAGTGCGGGAGGGGCGGCGGCAGCATCTTTCCGGCGTTGGCACTTGTCTGCCTCGGTATGCAATCGGGTTAATTAGAAAGTATTAATTCCTTCTTGTGTGGTGATCCTCCAAGTATTACAGTGTGGAGTGATCGTCTCCCAGGTGAGGGGGTCGATTTAGCACTTTTTCAGGTTTGTCTTAAGACTATCCTTATACCTTTTCAGTTGCCCGCCAGCATTACGTTTACTATTCGTTAGGTGACTGCAAAGTAGCTGCTTTGGCAGCTTACTGTCGTCCATGTGGGTAACATGACCAGTCCTGCAGAGTTGTTTATGGATAATGGTAGCCTCAATGCTCCTCCAGTTGGTGTCAGTGAGAATACTGGCATTTGTTCTATTGTCTTCCCAGCGAACTCGGAGGATGGAACGTAGACTCCCTTGGTGAAAATTTTCAAGTGCCTTGAGGTGCCTCCTGTATGAGACCCATGTCTCGCTGCCATATAGCAGGGTAGGGAGGACCACTGCTCGATATACGTGCAACTTTGTAGATAATTTCAGCTCCCTACAGCTGAAGACACGGGTACAGAGTCTGCTAAAGGCTTGAGATGCACATCTGATCCGATGCCAGTATCCAGAAGGGTCCTAACATTCCATGCAGCAACCACAAGAGGTTGTATAGTTTGTTTTTGTTTTGATCTGTGATTATGATTGTGTTTTCGACTGCATAAGGATGACCTCACTGGGTGCGGTTGCTCAGTTAGGTTGGTTCTTTAGGTAGACTATGTTTAGGGCACCTTTTCTAGCCTCCTCTCCTTGTGGGCTGAGCAGAGTGGCTCCTCGAAAGGGCTGCTCAGTAGCACAGACAGGATCGGATTGCACTGCTGCCTAGATCCCAGAGCATAAACGACCATCTTATCTATGCCGCCCATATGCAGAGTTGTGACGCGAGACTCCCGGCAATCTTCTCTGCTAGTTCCCGTCGCCACTCGTCCGTCGTCATAGGACTTTTGAGGGTAAAAGGGTTTTGATGATGATGAGGAGTATGATGGTAGCGCATGAGTTGATTTATGTGGTGAGGCAGGGGTGCAGGCTGCAACCGCACATCTTGGCTCTCCCTTTTCCTGATCCAGTGGTTCAAGTGTTGCAACAACTGGGGAGAGGGAGAGTTGCAATGGACTGCCGATAGCCCAGTTTGTTGGGTTTCACCTTAGTAGCCTGTCCATCATGCATTGCCTTCATCCGCTGGTGTAGTCGTTGGGTTCCCATGTTGGTCACCTCTTCCGCCTATACCACCGTTGGGGTCTTGTTGGAACTAAGCATGTCTGCTTGATGCGGGGCTTCCCTGCAGATTTTTCGTTCGGGGTTTACTCCTGTATCCTTATACCAACCAAGGTTAATCCGCTAGGCAACACACACACACACACACACACACACACGCTCGCTGCCCGCTAAAGCGGCCGTGGTCTCTTGACCATGGCGACAGCTGCCAGCCTGGTCTGTCGGGCCCTCCCCTTCCCCATCTTCTCCTTCTCATCTGGATTTATCAACATCCTCCCACCAACAGTACAGTGCAAAGACTGATGATCAACCCACAAGTGATATACAAAAGTGACAATTTCAACTCGAAAGAAAGAAACAAATGATAGTGACATTTGTGCTTGGTAGTCAGTGTTGGCCTGACCCTTGACCTGACACACGCAGCCCGCGGTACACTCGCCACCACCAACACTAGATGAGAACCCAATAAATACTCCAAACTACACCAGGGGAGAAGTGAGGACTCCCTACTCCACCCAGGTGAGGAACTATGAATTTCTAAAAACATCACATGGGGAACAAGAACCATCTCCAATACCCTGTGTGAGCTGGAGGACCTACTCGGACCACGTGGTACATCTGCAGCTGTAGCGAAGTAGCGGCTTAACAGCCAGGCTTGGCGCCGACATCAGGTCACAAGAATGTCTACAAGACCAGCTCCCACAGTACCAGATCTACAGTTAATCTATATGTTGACTCTATGTTTCTTATGTTTCTGTATTGAAATCTTTTGTCAATCAAGTGACCCACTCCCTGATTCCACTATATGTAACTATCATAAGAACATGAGAATGGAGGAAACTGCAGCGGGCCTATTGACCCATACTGGGCAGTCCCGTTTATGCCCAACCCCCTATTGCTCATATAAGCATCCAACCTATTCAGTGTATTCGAGTTAATGATGATATTTGGTAACTTGTTCCACTCATCCACTACTCTGTTTCCAAACCAGTGTTTACCAATTTCACGCCGAAATCTAAATTTGTCTAATTTAAAACCATTGTTACGAATTCGCTCCTGGTTGGATAGTTTGAGTACCTTTGCAATGTCCCCTTTGTTTAACCCTGACTTCCATTTATACACCTCTATCATGTCGCCCCTCACTCTACGTATCTCGAGGGAGTGCAAATTAAGATGCTTTAACTGTCTCTGTATTCAAGGTTCCTAATGCCCGGGATTAGTCTTGTCATTCTCCTCTGGATTCTTTTCAATGATTCTATATCCATTCTGTAATACGGTGACCGGAACTGAACTGCGTAATCCAGGTGAAGTCTCACAAGCGCTAGATATAATTTTAAGATGACCTCGCTAGTCTTGTAACTAACACTCTTTTCTATGAACCAAGTACTTTATTAGCCTTGTTACGAGCAAAAACACATTGTTTACTTGGCTTAAGATTCCTACTTATCATTACTCCTAAATCTCTCTCGCAGTTGGATTCCACAATGGCATCGTTGTTCATCTGGTTTCCCTGTTTACATCTCCTATACTGAGTACTCTACATTTGTCCACATTGAATTTCATCTGCCATTTTTCCGACCATTCGAAAAACTTGTTTAGGTCTTCCTGTAGTTTTGCAGAGTCCTCGTCAGATTTAATTACACGTCCTATTTTGGTGTCATCAGCAAATTTACTTATGTTGCTGTCTATGCCGATATCTATGTTGTTTATGTATATAATAAATAATAATGGTCCAAGTACTGAGCCTTGGGGAACTCCACTAGTGATGTTGCTCCAATGCGATTTAGTGCGGTTTATGCTCACTCGCTGTTTCCTGTCCCGTAACCACGCCCTAATCCATTTGAGGATATTACCTTTGATGCCATGCGCTTCTACCTTTCTAATTAGTCTTTCGTGGGGCACTCTGTCGAAGGCTTTGCTAAAGTCGAGATATACCACATCATAATTGTGCCCCTCGTCCACCGATTCGAAAACTGATGAAAAGAATGTTAATAGATTAGTTAGACATGAACGCCTGCTTGTGAAGCCATGTTGGGAATCGTTGATCAACTTGTGCTTCTCCAGGTGGTTTTGAATGGAGTTTGAAATAATTGATTCTAGTAATTTACCTACTACTGATGTTAGACTGATTGGGCGGTAGTTAGAGGATAGTGATCTATCCCCTTTCTTGAAAATCGGTATTACATTCGCTATCCTCCAGGATTCTGGCACGACACCTGTTTTTAATGACATGTTAAACAACTTTGCTAAGGGCATACTAAGCTCATCCATACATTCCTTTAATACTCTGGCAAATATCTCATCGGGACCAGGTGACTCATTAGGCTTCAGTTTGTCTATTTGCTTATTAACATCATTACTAGTCACTACTATCTCGCTTAATTTGTTTTCTTCACTATCTCTGAATAGAGTCGGTGCCTCGGGTATCATGTTTAAATTTTCGGTGGTGAAAACTGTTGAAAAATATTTATTCAGATTATTGCTCATTTCTCCGTCGTTATCAGTTAGCTCGGCGGTATCTGAACGTATTGGTCCAGTCTTATCTCGTGTTTTAGTTTGATACATTTGGTAGAATCCTTTGGGGGTTTGTTTTTGCCTCCCCTGCTACTTTCAGTTCATAGTTCCTCTTGGCTTTTCTTATCTCGGTCTTAACCCTACCGGCCAATACCTTATAAAAATCCCGGAGGTAAAATTCGCCACGATTTATCCTTCTACCTATAGCCTTCCTTTGGCCAAAAATGTTCTTTAAATAATTATTTATCCATTTAGGGTCATTGTTGTCTGATCTGAGTTTTTTGTATGGTATGTTCTGCCTTTGTTGCATTAAGTAACTCGTTATTTAAATTGTCGTGGAACTCGGCAATCTCAGATCTCGTTATCAGGTCGGTGTCATCTTGATTCACATCCACGCGTGATACCCCCTCTCTCAGCTGCCTCTTTAAACTATCAAAGTTTGCCCTTCTGAAATCTGGGACCTTAATGGAATTCCCTTTACGTCTGACCTGAAAATCTAACTGGAATCTAATTTCTTTGTGATCGCTGTTTGCAAGTTCGTTCCCTACCTCGACATTGCCAATGAGGTTTTCTCTGTTCGACAGAACTAAATTGAGTATATTATTACCCCGGCTGGGTTCGGTTATATGTTGACTTAGGAAACAGTCCTGGATCGTTTCGAGAAAATCCTCTGATACTGAGTTACCCGTAAGGTCAGTCCAATCTATTTGGCCAAGGTTAAAGTCGCCTACTATACAGACTTTGTTGTGTATGGAAGCCCTGCGCATTTCATCCCAGATAAGTCGCTCATTAACTCTATCAAGATTGGGAGGTCTATATATTACTCCTATGATTAATTTTTCCCTACAGTCGATTAATTCTATCCAGATTGTTCCTGTATTACGCTCAGTTTTTATTTCCTTATTTATTTCGCACTTCAGATTATCCCTGCCATAGATGGCTACTCCGCCTCCTTTCCTGGACCGCCTATCAGTATGGAACAATTTGTAATCCGCAATTTGGTATTCGACCGGTAACTCACGTGAGTCTAGGTTGATCCATGTTTCAGTGAATGCTATTATATCGATTTTTTCGGTACATACCAAGGCCCTAATATCATCCATTTTGTTTCTCATGCTTCTACTGTTCGCGTAGTAGACATTTAAGTCAGTCGTGTTCTGATTCCTCCCTTTACCGCGTTTAGGTTTAAATTCCCTGTGTAATTTAGTTTTGTCATCATTCCTAACACTATTTCCCTGTATTCTTTCACTTGGTTTACCCGCTACCACTGTAGTCTCCTCCACCCCCGTGCTCTGATCATTGTATATTTTCAGCCATGTTATCTTAATAAACTGCTAATTATTATTATCATTATCATTATTATTATTATTATTATTATTATTATTATTATTATTATTATTATTATTATTATTATTATTATTATTATTATTATTATTATTATTATTATTATTATTATTATTATTATTATTATTATTATTATCATAATAAAATACTGTATAGGATATTGATATATAGACCTGGGAAAATCAAATAATACTACCTTCACCGTCGACAGTAAAACAACAACTACGTCAATAGACATGGCGAGCTGGATGAGAACTATAAGAAGGCATAAAGTCCCAAAGCCAACGGTGATAATAGCTGTTTAACTCTGTGTGCTGGACGGCTGCTGTGTACCACCATCCACTAACACGGCTGATCGTATTAACTCACCCAAACATCTGGATTACTGGGGACGCCTAAAAGCACTGAGTCCCTTACACACAAGAACGCGAACTATATCGTATACTGTACAGGTACATGGTGAATATTGGAAGGTCTAATCCATAATACAGTGCTCGGGTCTCCTATACGAAAGTGGTTAAAATTTGTCGAAGAAATTTTTGTGGAAGAGAGAAAATATTACTTCTCTGCCTTCGATCATAACTTCTATTTCGAGGAAACAAACCGCGCACTTTAGGATACATTGTCAAACAGTTTGGAATTACTACCATAGCGGGTGAAGTAGAGCAAGAAAACAGCAGTGAAACATGTTATCATCGTGACAGATAAAGGAAGCCTTAACAATGATCCTCAGTAAGTTAGTCGCAAATATAAAAGCTGTCTGGTTGGAAGGATCAACAGCCTCACTGATAAGATTATCGCCTGGGAAGTCTGATCATACCCTAGGGTAGGTAAGAGTCCCGGGAGTGTGCACTAGGAGTACCATCTGAGAGTAGGAGTATGATCAGGCTACCCAGAAGCAGGTACTAGTAGGGCGTGTCTCGGCAGCTGAGGCCTTAGCTGAGTAACTCGGTAATAGCCAGGAGTTACACACAGGTGAGGCGGGGAAACACTGCCAACATATAACAACTTGTGGACGTGTAGTACCTGGAGCGAGGCGTGAGCAACAAATATCCTTTATGTGTGAGTCCTGTAGCCTGACATAAGACATTCTTCCAACAGTGACTCAATGTCTGGAAGCCTCCACGAAAAACAACATGGGTTGGACGTGTAGTGTAGAGGATAGGATCTATCCCAGCACTGCCTGAACTATAATCACTCACAGGAAACAGAAATAAAGATCGACCAGTTGCCGAGTAGCGGGGTTGAGAGGTAGCTAACAGATGTTCCTCAGGCTCTTGTAGTCCCACCTCAAAGGAAATGGGACAGTCGATACATCTACAGAACTAGGGCACGCGCATAGTTAAAGTTATAGACCTACAGCCATCTGACACACTTGTATCATTTTGTGTGTTTTTCTGGTGATTGAAAAACATTCATTATTTAGTTATAATATTTTAAACTGCAGGTGGGTCATAATGTAGGCTGGAAACTCACTTTTTATACCGGTATACAAAAAATAAAATAAATGGATAACTTGTTTTGAACGACCACTTGTTAAATTACCGTGAGTCAACCTTTGTAGATCATCCACAAAGTATCACACCCTGGCAGTGAGCCTCAATGACAAGGAGAGTGAGAGCCAGGCCATTGTACTGGGGTGGTATGAAGAAGTAATCAGTAATCTCATTTAGCTGATATAAAGAGTCAATGTTGAACACTGGCTTCAAGATCAACTTGTTTGACATAAATATTCTTGATACACAACTATATGAAACGCTACACAATGCAATGCAACGCAACAACATTCCTCCTTGCATCAGCTCCTGAAACTGTGTCAATGAATTTCAATTTCCCATTCTTTAATTCACTGCCTCTATACCACTAAAGTCTGGCAAGTCTCTCCGTGTAGCAGGATATGGAATTTCTGATCAGCCAATCTGTTAAGTAAAGCACTAACTTTTGTACACAAGAGGATGCAACTATTCTCGGTAGAGTGGATCGAGTTTTCACTTGACCTACTTCATTCTGTTGTAACTGGTGATTGAGTTCGTGTATACAGTCGTGGTCAAAAGTTCGTTCCCGGTGGTGGTGAAAGTGAGTCACGGGAATGAGTCTTCGAATTGACTTACCCTGACTGTCATCTGGTGCGGGTGTGTTGTTTGATCTCATGTGGGGTCGATACTGTTTCATTTTGGGAGGAAGCGAACTTTGACCTCGAATGTACCTAATCATCGTAACTTGGAACATAAATATCTAACACAGATAGTAAACTTAGGTAGTAAAGGCCTCAGGTATTTACTGTGTCGCCATCACAATTCTCACTTCTGTCTTTCTTATTCTACCAATTGTTGGTTTCCTATACTAATATACTTATCCTTCATCCTCCTCTCTTATATACAATATTTATCCTTAATCCTACTCTTTTATCCAATATTAATCCTTCTTATTCCTTTGTTCATGATACTGATTTTACCTCCAGTACCATTGCCAGTCACTCAGGTTCACTGAGTCATGTTATAGTGCCAGATATATTGTATTCTCTAGGCCTTGACCAGTTAAAGTGTCATTCAAAACACGAAGTAATAAGTTAAGTGAGTTGTAAGCTTATCAGACTTTTTGTAGACTGTAGACCTGAGTGTTTAGTGAAACAACTTGTGGACGACGGCCAGTGACGCAAGGCTTGAGTCACTGCAGTGTTAAGGGGTGAAGCAACTTGTGGACGACGGCCAGTGACGCAAGGCTTGAGTCACAGCTGTGTTAAGGAGTGAAACAACTTGTGGACGACGGCCAGTGACGCAAGGCTTGAGTCACAGCTGTGTTAAGGAGTGAAACAACTTGTGGACGACGGCCAGTGACGCAAGGCTTGAGTCACAGCTGTGTTAAGGAGTGAAACAACTTGAGGACAACGGCCAGTGACGCAAGGCTTGAGTCACTGCAGTGTTAAGGAGTGAAACAACTTGTGGACGACGGCCAGTGACGCAAGGCTTGAGTCACTGCAGTGTTAAGGGGTGAAGCAACTTGTGGACGACGGCCAGTGACGCAAGGCTTGAGTCACAGCTGTGTTAAGGAGTGAAACAACTTGAGGACAACGGCCAGTGACGCAAGGCTTGAGTCACTGCAGTGTTAAGGAGTGAAACAACTTGTGGACGACGGCCAGTGACGCAAGGCTTGAGTCACAGCTGTGTTAAGGAGTGAAACAACTTGTGGACGACGGCCAGTGACGCAAGGCTTGAGTCACAGCTGTGTTAAGGAGTGAAACAACTTGAGGACAACGGCCAGTGGCACGAGGCTTGACTCACTGCAGTGTTAAGGAGTGAAACAACTTGTGGACGACGGCGAGTGACGCAAGGCTTGAGTCACTGCAGTGTTAAGGAGTGATACAAATTATGGACGAAGGTCAGTGACGCAAGGCTTAAGTCACTGCAGTGTTAAGGAGTGAAACAACTTGTAGACGACGGCCAGTGACACGAGGCTTGAGTTACTGCAGTAAGCGGCGACGGCACTGCTGGGACGTGACGGATGTGAATACACAGAATAATTGTTGCGAGAGACGTGGGTAGAGATGAAGAGGCGAGAAGGGGGAGGGGTGAGGGCTGAGAGGAAGGATGAGGGGAAGGGTGAAAGGTGCGGAGTGGGTGGAGGGGTGAGGAGGGGTAAGAGGATGGGTGAGGGTAGGGGTGAGGGGAAGAATAAGGGAAAGTGAGGGGAGAAAAGATGAATCAGGGGATGGGTGAGAGGAGATGAGGGATGAGGAGAGGGAAGAGATGAGATACGATGAGATGAAGGGTGAGGTGACCCATGAGGGGAGGAGTGAGGGAAGGGAAAGACACTTTCATCTAAGCTTTAAAGATTCTAAATGAAAAATTATTCATCATTTTGAGGTATAACTACAATGATAGATGTAAGCTGCCATGACTAAGGTGGGTTAATTACTGTACTCAGTCACGCACAACAAACATAGACATACAAACACTGGTTCCATTACGTCCCCACAATTCCATTTAAAACTCACATATACAAACATAAACAATTACATATATTACCCACAATACATTCATATAAACATAGTATTGAATAATAGAATGGATACACATATACTGTATTTACAAAAATGATTAAATGCAAACATCAGTGCGCACAAAAAAGACTAAATAACAAATGGTTGACCACACACACACACACACGACCGTCCAAAAACAAGGCTTATCCTTCACAAATAAACACATGCACCAGTTCTCACATACATATGGACACACACAAACAATTTCAGAATATTGACAAACAGAATGAAAACTAAACACTAAGCCACGCTGAGCAATTTTGCCCAAATAAAAATAAAGGCTTGGACAGGTCAACAGCAGTGTAACACCAGACTAGTATCAAAAGAGGAATTAGGAATGAACATTTAATCTCTATCTGTTGTTCATATAATACGTGCATGGGACATGCTCAGAGGGGTGGTACCTTCATTATCTTATGTAACTTGGCAATTCTAAATGCTATTCAGCCCAGCGTGTTCACCCCACTGTTGTATTGGCTCTGACACCTCCAGATATGTTTGAGAACTGGACACATCTGCAAGCCTGCAAGGAAGTTGTTCCCCCTTACTCCTGCGAGTCTTGGTTGGGAGGAGACTAACAGGTGGGATAGCTGGGGCCCTCTTCCCTAGTATCATATCCCTACAGTAAGGAGTAAAAGCCTCAGACGTGGGTTGGGTCCATGTGACCATCTTAAAAACAACTCAGCGGGAGGTAGGAAGAAAGGAGAGTGTAGGAGAGCAAGAGTCATGAATGAAGAACGTGAGAGAATGAAAGCCGAGGACGTGTTTAGAGTAACCCGGATATGTTAATAATGTTGTATGTGGGAAAACGAATGAAAGGTTTTAAGAATTTTGCTTGGGGTGAGATTAATAGTTTGGGTTAAGTTTTGCTGAAAGAAAAATGACCATGTTTATAGAAATATTATGACAGAATGAGTGTGTGTGTGTGTGTGTGTGTGTGTGTGTGTGTAGTACAGCGTTTGTGAGTGACAACAGGAAGAAAGGAATCAAGGAACAGTTGTCTGGATTGAAAAAAAGAAAGTGCCAGTAAACATAAGAGAGAGTGTGAGAGAGAGAGAGACTGATTGACTGTATTGGGAGGTTTGAGTGAAAGAAAAAAGGCGATTGACTGGAATATAGATTAAGTGGAAGCTTTAAGGTGTCAGGAGAGGACTGACTGTACCAAGACAATCTACAGAGTAACTGGTCGAGTGGCTCCCAGATGACACCGACTTAGGTCACGTTAATTTATCTTCTTCAAGTTTTGTGCCACCACTTGAGGATGTTGAGCGAGACCATTGGTGTACAAAAATAACTTCGTTATTTTTAGATATATGTATAGAGTAGACTGCTGGGGGTACACACAGCTTCATGCTACACACACACATACACACACACACACATCAAAAAGTACTCAACGTCGCTGTATCTATAAGGTGATATATACAGTAGAGGAATAACAGACACATGAAAATTAATCACCAATTTATTTGTCTCATAAGTTATGAAAGTGAATAACTGGTGAATAAAAGAAACGCTGTAAAAGACGTAATAAAGACATGATTAAGATTTAAAGAAAGACGCATCATAAGTGAAGGCGTAAAGGCGTAGATAAAAGATTATTTACCCTCGGCTTCCACCCAGTCAGAGCGTCGTCTCCTGAGGCTGGTGACACAACATCCTGAGTATAATTGACTTAACTATCATAAAGAACCTCGCATATGTGAACATTTATAATACATACACGGGCGGGCAGGAGGGCAGAAGAATCATGATATTGGACGTAAACGTGATGAGAGAGAGTGTATGATGTTGGGTATGTATGCAGGAGGGACTTGTATAGTATTTGTAAAAGTAACAGCCACGTCAGCCACCACTCTCAGCTTATCATCCTACACTGTTTACTGACGTTACTTTACAATATACACTGTTTATCTTACCTTATAGTCTCGTTACTTCAGTAGTCTTGAGGCGACCAACACCCGCACTCACTGCTTGATATTATCATTAATTTTTTTTAAGGATTTGTGTTCAAACTGACGTCTTTGTTAAGTATGTAAATAGACTTTTCTTCTGTATAAATGTTCTAATTTAATGTAACGTAAATATTTACAGCATATTCAACTAACCGGGCGTTAAGTGGCTTATGGTAGTCGGTTCTTAATGATCTTTATTTGCCCTCACCCTGCATACACATACCGGAGAACAGTCACATAAGATATCCTGTTGTACAGTGTATGCAGTCACGGTAGCACATCCTCACAATACTGTATTGTCATTACTCTGGTTCTTGACTGTGAGTGTAGACGTCCATTTGCTGCTCACACCTCCTGCAACAAGCACAAGAAAACATTACTAAGAATATATTAGGTAAGAATGATGAAACACTTAACTGTAGCAATTAATGTTGAACTCCTGTACGTGTTGGGTCATTCACGAGGGGGTAGAGGGAGAGACAGACGGAGACAGAGAGACAGACAGACAGACAGACAGAGAAGCAGATGTCTTCCACTAGTTTACACATTATGACACAGGTCTTAAAAATTAATCAGTGTAGAGCAAATTTGAGTTCACTTACTAACTCGCCTGTGTCAGTGGTCCCTTGGTGGCGCTCAGAGTAAAGGATAGCCCCGCGGGAGACCTAAACTTTCACCCATTCTCTCCAATTCAAACAAAACTTCGCCTACCATGACTATATCAATCTTAAATTAATTGATATTAAACGGAGATTCTCAAAAATTACTTCCAAAACGTTTGAAAAATTGACTGAACTTGTCCTTATGTTGGGTTTTGTATCTACACAACGGTGGGCGGCGTCATTAAAGGTGAGCTACACTTCTTTGTTTACTTTCATCCACTCTTTGTTGGTAGACGTCTTGTGTCCCACAGCAGCAAACATTGTGTCCTAATGATTCTTACGAGTCTTGATCGAACATGGTCTACGGTCCAGCTGACTTCCAGACTCCTCATGATTGTTGCTCTCCGGCTTCCTCTATGAGGCTGCCTACATAACTACATACTCCAGGGGTGTCGTGTTAGCTCTCATCACCTGGGGCTTTAGTTTACATATGTCAGACGTACCAGAGTCCTGCTTCTACTGCCATGTTGCTCTCTGGTAATGTTCCTGGCTACTGTACCCATCAGCCTTATGGTAAGGTTTTGTGTTCTTTAACCAAAAGCTTTAAGGTGGAGAAAAAGGATTTAACACATTGTAAACATAACTAAAACCGTGTTAATTCAGGTTGCTGTTCTATAGTTTAACCCAACCTTCAAGTAATTTTTAATTGATTGAAAAATGTTAAGATTCGATTAATTTAATTTTAATCAAGTAAGAGAGAGTTAGGAAAAGTCAATTTCTGGTTAAGTTAGGTTGAGGCAGTGTGAAGTATATATTTATATATACTTGGAGGTTACTGGTTAAATACGAGAAAAATCTCACCCAGACACAAAAAGGTGGTGGCAGCCCTTGGTGTTACTCAGGAAGTGATGTACAATACTGGCTGCCTTCACCACCCTGCCTGCCTGCCTGCCTTCACACACACACACAAACACACATATTTCCCCTGAGCGTGTGTGTGAGCAGGGCTGTGTGCGTGGACCACCTGTGATCTTTTTAAGATTATGGTGGTACACACTCGGAATTAAGGTGCAGGATTCTCACAGGGTGGTACTGAATATTAGGTGTTCTTCCAAACACTATCACTTGGAGGATTACCTTAACCGATAGGTTAACAACTGCAAATATGTTGCCTGTATAACAAGTGAACTAACGTGGGTTGAGCACTGTGTCGTGTGTAGGTGCCCGCGAGGCAAGGCCTATACCCTTGTGGTCACGCTCGGCCATGTGGTGAGGGTTTGTTTACACAAATCCCCGCCTCATAGTGTGCCAGGCTTGATTGATTGATTGATTGATTGATTGATTGAAACAATTTATTTAGCCAGAAAAATACAGATACAGAGTGGATAATAATAACAATATTAACATGGCTGAGTGAGTTGAGAACCTGAGCTCTCTTTGAGGCACCTGATACATTTATCTCAAGGAAGTATTATGTAACATTTAGTATCATCTGGAATAGTACAATAGCATGGTGGTAATAAGTACATCTCATAATGTTCCCACGGTTATCACTTCAATATTTATTTATTTTATTATTTATTATTTTTATTTTTTATTTATTTATACATACTGTACATATACACATACATATACATATATACACATATATATATATATATATATATATATATATATATATATATATATATATATATATATATATATATAGTGATAACCACAAGGAAAACCACGAAGTTCGTGTTTTCTTCTTTCCTTGTGGTTATCAGCATACCCAGATCACGCGCACCTACAGTGATTTACTGTTTACTTATATATATATATATATATATATATATATATATATATATATATATATATATATATACACACATATATATATATATATATATATATATATATATATATATATATATATATATATATATATATATATATATATATATATATATATATATATATATATATATATATATATATATATATATATATATATATATATATATATTTCATTAGCCCAATAAAGCACGTGGACTTCTACATACAATCAACACCTCAACCCGCCAGGATTGTATGTATAAGTCCGCGCGCCTTATTGGGCTAATGAAATATATATGGACCCTCGTGTTTCGAAGACGGATTTGGTAAAACGTTACTCTGGCCACCTACGTGATACGGGTAGTCCCCATTAGAGGTTCACGGCGCCATAAGCTCGTTGAACAGGCTTTGTGTGAAATATAACAAAGTCTAGGACTGCTTTTATTATCCTGGTGGTCCAGCGGTCAGCGTTCCCCGGTCACAGTCATGGGCTCGTGGGCCGTGGGTTCGAATCCTAGCGGGTTGAGGTGTTGATTGTATATATATATATATATATATAAATTAGAGTGAAATTTAAAAACATAAGTATAATGGAGGAGCAGTACAACCTGGGTTGTACAATAATAAGGTTGAACAAGAGGACAGAGCTCTCAGGATTATGTCTAGTTGGCAATTCAGTCCAGGAACAAGCGGAAGGCCGAAAAGGCAGAAAAACTTAGAGACCATCAACTACAACCTCAACCCCCCATGAGAGTAAGATTAAACTTCCCTGAAGGTACACTACCTGAAGTCAAGTATCTCTGGCTGAACGATGCGGAAGATAAACACCCAGACGTTGAGTTTCAGTTCAGACTCGGTACACAAGATCATGTTCTGATTCATGTTCTGATTAGAAGCGACCCAGCAGTCATACAGGATCTCCTTACCAATAGCATAAGGGGAATAACCATGGAGCAATCATCCCAATCATCGAGCAAGAAAACTATCTTAATCATAGGGTCGACCAGTACCAGACCCCTACACTACTAGAAGCTCATCCCGACATCAGAAGGACGAAGCGACTCAGGGGCAAGAATGCAGTTATTACAGACTGGAGGACCCACCCAAGACCATTCGAGTCCGTGGTGCCTATCGGACTCTGAAGGTAACTCTCTGTCAGCCCCCTACCCGGAAGTGTTACAATTGTCAGCACTGGGGCTATGTGGCCCGATTATGCCCCTCGACTAAGCCGTGGTGTGGTCTCTGCTCAAGACAACATGCAACACAGGCTTGCAGAGATACAGTTGCTCAAGGGGGTGTCATTCAACAGAGGTGTATTAACTGCAAAAGAGTTGGAGTTCCTGTATGGCACCCTGACTGTTCTAGAGCTCCTACACCCCTTCAGCGCCCAAACCCGCCACCCAGGCAGGTCTCAAGAAACACTGCTGCTGCTAGGGTACTCCCTACGGCCAACCCCTGGCCCTCCCTCCCCACCAAAGCTCCAGGATCATCACCAGCAGTCATCGAAAGATCAGCATGGGACAACACAGACGTACCGACACAACAGGTAGCTGCCAACACACACCGTGAACACACACAAAGTGAAGAGATTAATGATTTGAAAAATGAAATTAAAGAACTCAAAGCTCAATTTACAGCTCAAACTGATATGTTAAGGAGCCTCTATGATACACTACAGAAAAAGAACACCACCAACACAGTGCAGCAGCTATGGAAAGATTACAGTCAAACTGAAGACATTCAGATGTCAGTACAAGATGTGGAAACTCAAGACCCACAAGGAACTAGTGTCCACGCAAATGAAAATAGTGATACTGGTAACAGTTCTACTGATGCCTCTGTGGACATGGTCAGTAAAGATGAACAAACACAAACAGAAAATGGTGGTGATGTCGAGTGTAACCAAAGTGTGTCGTTGTCTGCCACTGACATGCAACAACTGTTGAGGAGTACATGCTCCAGATATGTTTCAAAAAGGTTAAATGGCCTACTGCCTGCAGCGCAGAAAAGAACAGTATCATGCAGTGCGTTTTGCTTCTTTCCAAATACAGTATATAATGGCCAGTGTTAATACCAGACAAAGATACAGAACGGTGAAGGTGATGAGTTGGAACATCTCATCCCTTAGAAAACGATACCCTGACCTACACCACGAAGTTGTGACTGAAGACATCGATATTGTGTGTCTGCAGGAGTATCTCACACCTAATGGTAAGCCCCCACCCAGTCTGCCCAATTATGTGTATTATGATCCTAGTTCTACTCACACATGTTTGATGTTGTCACTGATCTTATGTCTGACCACAGCCCAATCCAAGCTAGTATACATGTAGCCAATGACACCCCCACTGGTGGTAAATTCAACAAACGTAGAATCACAGTCAAGCAAGAACATGAAAGCCAGTTCTTAGACTTCATCCATGACTGGTACAAGGACTACAAGCCTGACAACTACCAAAGTTTCCATGACGATCTGATAGATAGGACTTATGCATACTTCACCAACAATGCCTCCACCAAAAAAAGGAGAAAACGTGGTCAGCATAATGGGAACAGGCAACAGTAGTGCTATAATGACCCTGAGCTGAAAAAACTCAGGGCTAGAGTCAGGAGGGTGGGTAAGGGTTACAAACAAATTGGAACACCTCAAATGTTACAATTGTATCAAGCTTCCCTTGCTGCTGTCAGGGAACGTGTAAAAGAACTCAGACAAAATGCATGGGAGACATATGTCAACAGCCTGAACCAACACAGGAGGTAGGTTGTTACACTGGATAAGTGGTTACCTAACCAACAGAAGGGCTGCTGCACTGTTTCAGGGTTACAAAAGTGAAGTTAAAGATATGAAACTTGGTACCCCTCAAGGTGGAGTACTTAGCCCCACTTTGTTCAATGTTCTTATGAATGCATTATTAAATTTAATTCCAGACAACCCCAGCAATATCTCAATCAGCTATTCTGATGATATTCTTATACATACTAAAACTCATTGTGAAATGCAAACCACCCTGAACCATGTATGCGCAGCCTGTGAGAACCTTGGTCTTATTATCTCCACTCGGACTTTGAACATATAATCAACGACCTCACCAGCCAGGAATCGAACCCTCGACCTACTCGGTAAAATGCTACTGACACCACATACGAGGCACGGGCAGTTCCCAATGAGGTTCACGGCGCCATCAGCTCGATGAACAGGCTTTGTGTGAAATATAACAGAGTCTAGGACTGCTTTTAGTGTCCTTGTGGGTTGGTCTGTAGCATTCCCTAGTCCCACCCAGTAGGTCGAGAGTTCGATTCCTGGCTGGTGAGGTCGTTGATTATATGTTCAAAGTCCGTGTGTTATATGGACTAAAATTGAAGTATATATATGGTACCTCGTGTTTCAGACCAGCTGGATTCGGTAAAATGCTACTGACACCACATACGAGGCACGGGCAGTTCTCAATGAGGTTCACGGAGCCATCAGCTCGATGAACATGCTTTGTGTGAAATATAACAGAGTCTAAGACTGCTTTTAGTGTCCTTGTGGGTTGGTCGGTAGCATTCCCTAGTCCCACCCAGTAGGTCGAGGGTTCGATTCATGGCTGGTGAGGTCGTTGATTATATATATATATATATATATATATATATATATATATATATATATATATATATATATATATATATAATTGTAGTGGACTTCCATATACAGTACAAACAATACCCCACTAGACGCGCTGTGGTAGCGATCCTTGTTCACACCCAGATGTCTAGGGTTCGATTCCCGACTAGTGAGGTATTGTTTGTATATACACACGGAAAATGAGAATTTGGGAGTTGGTGGGGAAGGAAGGGTTGGTCGGGGGTGAGTGGTGAGGAGAGGAGAGTTTGATCGGAAGTAATGGAGAGGTTCAAATGTGGGGAGGGAGCAAGGGGCAGGGGGATGGGGAGTGTATAGGGGGGAGGATGTAGGAGGTAGGGAGAGAAGGAGGAGGAGGTGGGGGGGGGTGCCAGGTCTCAGCTGTCTTCCACCGACCAATAACTTGGAGACCTTACCCAGTCAACGCAGTCAGTGATCGTTCCTTTGTTGTGTTCAGATCCTCCCCACTCGTCTTGCGAAACAGAGACCATTAATATTCTATCTCTGTAACACACCCACAAGAGGTAGTGAAAGCTCAAGAAGGCTTCGTCTATAGTGAGTTTCCTCTCAATAGTTTCAATTAAAAAGAAGTGATGTGAGAATGATGTTTGGAAGGTATCACAATAGCGACTCTATCAAGCTTGTCAACACGCACACTCACACACACACACACTCATATTTCATTACAGTTTTGACCTCTCGTGAAAGTCCTTGTCAGTATTTCCAAGAAAGTTTTAGAGGGTGGACTAAAATATGTTTATATATACGTGGATTTTTTTTTTGAGAGTAAATATTCCTCTAGTTTGTCAGCTACTGTAGTTTGTCTTACAATCCAACAGGTATATGTGGGAGAAAGAAATAAAATACAAAATGTGGGCTGTAGTGTGACAAGCTACAACAGTTTGTTGTAGTGACAGAAGTACAACAGTGTGTTGTAGTGACAGAAGTACAACAGTGTGTTGTAGTGTGACAGAAGTACACCAGTGTGTTGTAGTGTGACGGAAGTACAACAGTGTGTTGTAGTGTGATAGAAGTACAACAGTGTGTTGTAGTGACAGAAGTACAACAGTGTGTTATAGTGTGATAGAAGTACAACAGTGTGTTGTAGTGTGACAGAAGTACACCAGTGTGTTGTAGTGTGACGGAGTACAACAGTGTGTTGTAGTGTGACAGGCTGCAACAGTGTGTTGTTGTGTGACAGAAATGCAACAGTGTGTTGTAGTGTGACAGAAGTACAATGTGTTGTAGTGTGACAGGCTGCAACAGTGTGTTGTAATGTGACAGAAGCACAACAGTGTGTTGTAGTGTGACAGAAGTACAACAGTGTGTTGTAGTGGGACAGGCTGCAAATGTGTTGTAGGGTACAGTACAACAGTGTGTTGTAGTGTGACAGGCTGCAACAGGTGTTGTAGTGTGACAGGCCACAACAGTGTGTTTAGGTGACAAGCTACAACAGCTGTTGTAGTTTGACAGGCTCCACTTGTGTTGTGTGTGTGGCTGCAACAGTGTGTTGTAGACAGGCTACAACAGTGTGTTGTAGTGTGACAGGCTGCAACAGTGTGTTGTAGGTGACAGAAGTACAACAGTAAAGTGTGACAGAAGTACAACAGTGTAGTGTGACAGGCTGCAACAGTGTATTGTAGACAGGCTACAACAGTGTGCAGTGTACAGGCTGCAACAGTGTGTTGTAGTGTGACTGAAGTCACCAGTGTGTTGTAGTGTGACAGGCTGCACAGGTGTTAGTGTGACAGAAGTACAGTCTGTTGTGGTGTGACAGAAGTACAACAGTGTGTTGTAGTGGACAGAAGTACAACAGTGTGTTGTAGTGTGACAGGCTACAATAGTGTGTTAGTAGAGACAGGCTGCAACAGTGTGTTGTTGTGACAGAAGTACAACAGGGTTGTAGTGTAACAGGCTGCAACAGTGGTTAGGTGGTGACAAGCTACAGTGTGTTGTAGTGGTGACAGGCTACAACAGGGTTGTAGTGTGACAGGCTGCAACAGGTTGTAGGTGACAGGCTACAACAGTGTGTTATAGTGTGACTGGCTGCAACAGTGTGTTGTTGTGACAGAAGTACAACAGTGTGTTGTAGTGTGACAGGCTGCAACAGTGTGTTGTAGAGGTGACAGAAGTACAACAGTGTGTTGTAGTGTCTCAGAAGTACAACAGTGTGTTGTAGACAGGCTGCAAACAGTCTGTTGTAGTACAGAAGCAACAGAGTGTTGTAGTGTGACAGGTACAACAATGTGTTATAGTGTGACAGGCTACAACAGTGTGTTGTAGTGTGACAGGCTGCAACAGGTTGTAGTGTGACAGAAGTACAACAGGTTGAGTACAGCTGCAACAGGTATTGTAGTGTGACAGAAGTACAACAGTGTGTTGTAGTGTGACAGAAGTACAACAGTGTTGTAGGTGACAGAGACAACAGTGTTGTAGTGTGACAGAAGTACAACAATGTGTTAGGTGACAGGTACAACAGTGTGTTGTAGTGTGATAGGCTGCAACAGTGTGTTGTGTGTGACAGAAGTACAAAGTGTGTTGTAGTGTGAGAAGTACAGTATGTTGTAGTGTACAAGCTGCAACAGTGTATTGTGGGGTGACAGGCTACAACAGTGTGTTGTGGAATGACAGGCTGCAACAGTGTGTTGTAGTGTGACAGAAGTACAACAGTGTGTTGTAGTGACAGAAGTACAACAGTTGTTAGTGTTCGAGAAGTACAACAGTGTGTTGTAATGTCTCAGAAGTACAACAGTGTGTTGTAGTTCAGAAGTACAACAGTGTGTTGTAGTGTCTGAGAAGTACAACAGTGTGTTGTAGTGTCTCAGAAGTACAACAGTGTGTTGTAGTGTGACAGAAGTACAACAGTGTGTTGTAGTGTGACAGAGGTACAACAATGTGTTATAGTGTGACAGGCTACAACAGTGTGTTGTAGTGTGACAGGCTGCAACAGTGTGTTGTAGTGTGACAGAAGTACAACAGTGTGTTGTAGTGCGACAGGCTGCAACAGTGTATTGTAGTGTGATAGAAGTACAACAGGTCGTAGTGTTCTCAGAAGTACAACAGTGTGTTGTAGTGTCTCAGAAGTACAATAGTGTGTGTGTCTCAGAAGTACAACAGTGTGTTGTAGTGTTCTGAGAATACAACAGTGTGTTGTAGTCTCAGAAGCACAACAGTGTGTTTGCAGTGTCTAAGAAGTACAACAGTGCGTTGTAGTGTGTCAGAAGTACAACAGTGTGTTGTTGTGTGACAGGCTGCAACAGTGTGTTGTAGTGTGATAGAAGTACACCAATGTGTTGTAGTGTGACAGAAGTACAACAGTGTGTTGTAGTGTGACAGAAGTAAACAATGTGTTGTAGTTTGACAGGCTGCAACAGTGTGTTGTGGTGTCTCAGAAGTACAACAGTGTTGTAGTGTGACAGGCTGCAACAGTGCGTTGTAGTGTCTCAGAAGTATAACAGTGTGTTGTAGGTGACAGGCTACAACAGTGTGTTGTAGTGTGACAGGCTGCAACTGTTTCTGCAAGCGGTACATAATTATGATGACATATAAACAAATATTATGTTAGGCTGTAACTCATTTCATGATTATTGGGCGTGCTTGCCCGTATACAATGTAGAGTGTTGAGATGGTTGAAGATGAGAGCCCAAGAGGTTGGAGGGTGTGAAGGAGTTTGTTTATGTATAATTATAATCACCTGACTCAGCCATAGCTGACCAGCCAAGGGGCCAGGCTATAGGGTGGCCTTGTAGGCTACCCATATCTTAGATTCAACACCTACCCTGGCTTCTCTCAGACTTTCAACATGTAAGTTTAACTAGTATTTATTGTGTACACAGGTAGACTGTGTCATTGTTTTTGTGTTAAGATTAGACTAATTACATAGCCATATATATTGGATTAAACATTTATGTAAGAGTGCCTATGTATTACTTATATTTAAATACTAAATGAATTGTATTCAACAGGTTTGACCGAATTATAATGTTCAGGTACGACGTGAGAAGTATTATTCACCCTCTAACCGTCTGATTGGAGGTTACAGCAACAGTGTGTTAAAGTGTGACAGAAGTACAACAGTGTGTTGTAGTGTGACAGGCTGCAACAGTGTGTTGTAGTGTCTCAGAAGTACAACAGTGTGTTGTAGGTGACAGGCTACAACAGTGTGTGTAGTGTGACAAGTACAGCAGTGTGTTGTTTTGTCTCAGAAGTACAACTGTGTGTTGTAGTGTGACAGGCTGCAACAGTGTGTTGTAGTGTGTCAGAAGTACAACAGTGTGTTGTAGTGACAGTTCAACAGTGTGTTGTAGTGTGACAGGCTGCAACAGTGTGTTGAAGTGTGACAGAAGTACAACAGTGTGTTGTAGTGTGACAGGCTGCAACAGTGTATTAGGTGACAGGCTACAACAGTGGTTAGAAGACAGGCTGCAACAGTGAGTTGTAGTGTGACAGGCTGCAACAGTGTGGGGTGTGACAGAGTACAACAGTGTGTTAGTGTGACAGAAGTACAACAGTGTGTTGTAGACAGGTGCAACAGTGTGTTAGTGTGGACAGAAGTACAACAGTGTGGTTAGTGTGACAGAAGCAACAGTGTGTTGTAGTGTGACAGGCTGCAACAGTGTGTTGTAGGGACAGGCTACACAGTGGTTGTAGTGAGACAACAGTGTGTTGTGTGAATAACAGTGTGTGAGTGTGACAGAAGTACAGAGTGTGTTGTAGTGTGACAGAAGTACAACAGTGTGTTGTAGTGACAGGCGCACAGTGTTGGTGACAGGCTACAACAGTGTGTTGTAGTGTGACAGGCTGCAACAGTGGTTGTAGTGACAGAAGTACACCAGTGTGTTGTAGTGTGACAGGCTGCAACAGTGTGTGTTAGTGACAGAAGTACAACAGTCTGTTGTAGTGTGACAGAAGTACAACAGTGTGTTGTAGTGTGACGAAGTACAAAATGTGTTGGTAGGAGCAGGCTACAACAGTGTGTTGTAGTGTGACAGGCTGCAACAGTGTGTTGTAGGTGACAGAAGTACAACAGTGTGTT